>NC_141158.1:93576281-93877471 GCF_053477565.2 Lygodium microphyllum | reverse complement strand
TTCGGAGATGTCTTCTTGCAAATCAACTTGAATTTTGGAAGCTTAATAAGCTTCTTAAGCTTTCTCTAAGCTTTAATGTAATAATAAACTTGATTATGAAGAGAGCTTATCTCTGTTTGCAAGGACTTGATGAAGGGAATATATGAGTGGTCCTCCGCCGACAGAGCCTCGTCCTTCGCGATCTGACAGTGGAAACAGGGGTTCTTGATCGCCAGAAGTCTGCCTGTATCGACGGTTCGCGACGAGATTGACTGTAGAGGCCGTTTGTTCCTGGAGCTCCGCCTTCGCCCGAGATTGGTAGCGATTGGAAGCCCTTGATCTCTGCTCCGCTCTGATACCACTGGTGCGCAGATCGGACGCAGATAGCTCACGTGGTGATTCCCGGAAGGTCCCCAAGAACAAAGTACTCTACTTTTTAGCACAAAAACCCATGTAAAAGCAAGCACGACATGAGACAAGAGACAAATTGGGTTCAATCTCCCCCATGCCTTGTGTGAGCGCTTCACAAAGCATGTATTTAATGTATATTTCCAATCTTCATGCTCAATAATAGCCCAATTACAAAAATATGACAAGCTTTTAGCTTTTGAGTTTGCTTTCTACCAAAAATAGGAAAATAAAGCTAATGGACGGTGCCCATAGTGTCTGACACGCCCAATCTCAATGTCCAAATAGAAATAACATATCCAGGCGCATAAGCGCATACAAAATAATAATAAATAATCGATGTCTCAATAGACATAACAAAATATAGGCGTGGCGCCTATCAAAATATAGTCCAAAGGTCGAAAACCCGCTAGACTCCAATGCTTTCCTCCGCAACTGCTGCTATCTCTACACATCAACTGAAGCATTCACAATCGTTAGTAAAATAACACAATTAAACCGACAAAAGTGAATACCTAGCAGTCTTCAGCTACATAAATAAATCAACTGGTTAGAAATAAATCCTAACCTTAATTTATTACGAGTGCGCACTCTAAACTCATAAACGTTTATTAATTTAATATGCATTTTGCGGAATCACCCGCTATGGAATCACCCATGTACACACTAAATTAATGAAACGCCTGAAAAGGACAGGCGTCCCCATCAACTTCTCGCACAAAGAATCCTCTTTGCGTATGAGCCCCGGTCATCTAAGTTTACGGAATCCACCGTAAAACCTCACGGAATCCACCGTGGAATATGCCTCCTGGCATCAGCAACGGATCCAAACACGGTTGTGGATGAGATGGAGTATTTTGGAAACTTGCAAAGTATTGTTACGGTGGATTACCGTAGCTTCTCCATGATACTATTCGATGTACAGTGGTTCAAAGTGGTACTTGGAGGAACTGGAGCAACAATTCGACGAGGTCCATCTGGATTTCTCGAAATAGATTTCGAAAAAAAATGGATGGATTTACGCGACACCTTTGTGTTGCTAGCCCATTATGAACAGGTGCATGGACTCATTTGCTTGCTAATTGTATTACGACATGGTTTATGTCACAATGGTTTGAACTCTCTTGTACGTGTTTGTGAACAGGTAATCTTCTATCCAAACCCCCGACAACCTCGATGGTGGTATGTTATACCTTCAACTCCCCGAAGCATGAGAGTATATGATCAAAGTGATGTTCCGAGCATAGATGAAGATAATATGCAAATAGAGGGGTCAATATTGCAAGGGATGGAGACCGTCGAAAGCTTGGAGCCAGCATTGGCTAACAATGATGGAAATATAGGAGTCCAAGAATTCTTTGAGAACGAGGTAGACTCATTCTTTTGTGGTGACATGTCTATCGACCTTCCAGTGTATGCGGAGTTGTGTCAGGAGATTAACATGGGACCATAGGATACTTCATACTTGGAGCATCCACTTACTCAATTCGTTGACCAATCGCTTATAAGGGTACATAAGATATGTATTTTAAGTGAGATTTTTTTTTAATGATTTATATTACTGTGCTTTGTATAATTTAAATTGATTATTCTAATATCATTTTTTGTTTGTGCAGTTGACATTTTCAGGATGAGTCGAGGGATGAGCGATGAGGAGTTACAGGACATCTTCACACACGTCTCCAGACCAGATCGCGAGATTCAGAGATATGGCAGACTAGGAGCTGTCTCGGTCTTCGTCAAGGCGCTTTGCTAGATCTACTTCAGCGCAATCGGATGCTTTGGCTTCAAGTAGATGAGCTCAACGCTCACAACTTGGGCCAGAGGGAGGGAGTGCATCGGGATCAGGGGGATGCTGCAGAGATACAGAGGCAGTGAGCCCGCGGTCGACATGGGATACAGGTGCGACTCCTTGCTCTCGTGGCCCTTCTAGGGAGAGTGGCTCAGGCTCAGGTGGATGTTGTGGAGGCACGGACACGGTGTCTCCGTCTTATCGTTCAGTTGGAGCTGCGCCACCTTAGGGATTTGTCACACCTGTGGGGACGTCTACTCCAATTACTCCGGCTTTTGCTCAGTCGTCAGCCCCAGCAGCAGCAGGTGGCACCCACAGGGATGCCACTCCGAGAGATATTACCCTGGTCGGTACACCGGATGCACAGGGGTCTCCTAGATATGCCCAGGAGTGTGGATGCAGATGGGAGAGGAGCCATCTTAGGCAGACTCCAGGGGGTTATGGATATCTAGTCGATAGTAGATCAGGAGCCATCATCATGAATGATGAGGGGAGGAGGGTGATGGCTCGCATGAGAGAGTTGTGCCAACAAGTTTTTCGACACAACGTCTTGGATCATTGGAAGAACATACCGGAGGGGAGCAAGGACTACATAGTAGCATCCTTGCACGAGGAGTTTCCGGTGCCAGCCTCAGTAGATAGATTCTCTATGGGCTAGATGATGGATTGCATGCGTGCATACATGTCACATAGACGATCCGAAGGCAATCAAGAGTGGGGCTGCCAAGCCCGAGTGATTAGATGCAGACGACTGGCGCCAACTGAGGAAGGAGGCTACAGATTCTCCAGGACGTTGGAGTCAGCAGCGCGAGGCGGCGAGGGCACGACTCGAGGCCGGAGTGGTCCATCATCTTGGGAGTGGCGGCCACAGGACATATTTGGAGGACTTTGTAAGTTTTTCTTTTATTTTGCTTGTTTATTTTTTTGAAATATTCTTTGTACTGACAATCATGTTTCTAACAATTAGCATTTTGTTTTCTTTGCAGCACTCCATTACAAATCGCGATCCGATTGGCCTTGAGATCCGATATGCAGAGTGGCATGGTCTCACTTCATTGATCGACCGATTGTATAGATGTGACGGCCCTGTAAGTCACTCATCTTTCTTGTCCGTAGTTACCATGAGATATTTGAATGCATTATTGTATGGTAGACTGATGTATTGTTTCTTTTTCTGCAGAGTCCGTTCGATGCTCCTTTGCAGCGGGACGAGCTTTCGGGGGATGAGGATACACTACAACAGAAACAAGGCATAGACGCGCAAAGTCGGGCGTGTCTATCATTGCGTCTATATGTGCGTGTAAAAGAGCGTATAAATAGACGCGAATTTTGCGTCTATATATATCCGCGCAAATAGACGCCAATATAGACGCGCCACCAGACGCGCAATTATTTAACCACCTAAAATTGGAATTAATATAATTAAAAAACCAAAGTTAATAATAATTTAACCACCTGAAATTGATTCTTGAGCATGCATGTGTGCGCATGATAAAAACCATAGAATTAAGAATACACATTGAATCATTGAATTAAAAAACCAGAGTTAATAATTATTTTTTCATTGCTCTCTAATGGATGGCAATTCCTCCAGTTGACAAGCCTGATATAAGTAATTAGCGGCAAGCGACAGAAACCTTATTATAAAATTAGTAGCAAGCATTGCAATATGTATCTCGTAATTTCTCTACTTGAAGATGATAAAAAATACTTCCTTTTTATTATGGAAAATTCAATTTAGCTTTACACTTGACTATTGATTCTTGAGTATGCACGTGTGCGCATGATAAAAACCATAGAATTAAGAATACAACCATAGAATTAAGAATACACATTGAATCATTAAGCAAATTAAGTATGTTACAGTGAATGATCCATCTCATCTTCAATGAGATCAGCCCTTGCTAAACTATCTACTTCTAGGTCTATGCTACCAAGAGGTAACGAAACAAGTAAGTCTATCCCACTATCAGATGTTTTGCTATATTGCTCAATAACTTCATCAATATCATCAACAATCACATTATTGTCTTCTTCTGCGTTTCCTTGAAAATCCTCGCGAGGTTCATCTTGTACTATATCACGCATATCATCCATTATGGTATCATCATGCACATCATCATTAATTGTTGGATTGTCATCTGCTATCTCCATGTCGGTAATATTACCATATATTGGTTTTGAACGATTAGATATAGGGATGACATACCACCATCGGTTATTGTTTACCATTGGATGATACACAACCTGTATCTGGTGCGCAGATCGGACGCAAATAGCTCACGTGGTGAATCCCGGAAGGTCCCCAAGAACAAAGTACTCTACTTTTTAGCACAAAAACCCATGTAAAAGCAAGCACGACATGAGGCAAGAGACAAATTGGGTTCAATCTCCCCCATGCCTTGTGTGAGCGCTTCACAAAGCATGTATTTAATGTATATTTCCAATCTTCATGCTCAATAATAGCCCAATTACAAAAATATGACAAGCTTTTAGCTTTTGAGTTTGCTTTCTACCAAAAATAAGAAAATAAAGCTAATGGACAGTGCCTATAGTATCTGGCACGCCCAACCTCAATGTCCAAATAGAAATAGCATATCCAGGCGCATAAGCGCATACAAAATAATAATAAATAATCGATGTCTCTATAGACATAACAAAATATAGGCGTGGCGCCTATCAAAATATAGTCCAAAGTCGAAAACCCGCTAGACTCCAATGCTTTCCTCCGCCACTGCTGCTATCTCTACACATCAACTGAAGCATTCACAATCGTTAGTAAAATAACACAATTAAACCGACAAAAGTGAATACCTAGCAGTCTTCAGCTACATAAATAAATCAACTGGTTAGAAATAAATCCTAACCTTAATTTATTACGAGTGCGCACTCTAAACTCATAAACGTTTATTAATTTAATATGCATTTTGCGGAATCACCCGCTATGGAATCACCCATGTACACACTAAATTAATGAAACGCCCGAAAAGGACAGGCGTCCCCATCAACTTCTCGCACAAAGAATCCTCTTTGCGTATGAGCCTCGGTTATCTAAGTTTACGGAATCCACCGTAAAACCTCACGGAATCCACCGTGGAATATGCCTCCTGGCATCATACCCCCGGGGTGGGATAGCAATTGACCTCAATTGCTATTAGCTCAATGTGGAGCTAACAGAGTGGGGAAAGCATTTAGGTCTCTAGCGTGCATCCATTGTGCTTCCTCTACAGGATGGTTCTTAAATTTTACTAGATATCTAGAATACCTTCGGCCAGTTCTAGTGGTCATGTAGTCAGTGTCTATAATGGCTTCTGGTTCAAGTATTTCAGTCTCTTCTTCTAGTAAAGGTGGGTTTTCATAGACAGGGTGGATAGGTAATTGGCCTCTAAATGGTCTCAATAAACTAATGTGAAATGTATTATGAATTTTCCAATGAGATGGCAGTTCTAACTTGAATGCATTGTCATTAATCTTATGAATGATTCTAAATGGTCCGTAGAATCTAGGAGCTAATTTGACAACTGGATGTTTATCTACACTTTGCAGTCTACGCTTTTCTATTCTAAGCCAAACATAATCATCAACTTTGAAATTCATGGCTTGTCTTTTCTTGTTGGCTTGTTTGGTATATGATTGTTGGGCTTTAGCAATCATATCCTTTACCTCATCAAAAATAGTGTTATGCATAACAGCAATATCATCGGCACTTTGTATTCTATTAGACAAAGATGCAACAGGTGTAGATAATCTATATCCATAAATAACTTCAAAGGTGCTTTCTTTGTAGATGTGTGCGGTGTATTATTGTAAGCAAATTGTAATAAATGCAAATGAGTATCCCATGTCTGAGGTTTAGAGATAGTGTATGCACGTAAAAGATCTAGAATAGTACTATTTGTGGCTTCTGTTTGTCCATTCGTTTCTGGATGAAATGCAGATGAGAAATCAATCTTTGTGCCTAGATTTGCAAACAGTGTAATCCAAAAATTATTACAAAATCTAGAATCTCTATCTGAAATAATCACTTTCGACAATCCATGGTTAGTAAAGACAGTTTTCAAAAATAACTGTGCTGCTTGTGATGCTGTTAAAGTTTTCTTACATGCAATGAAATATGCTTGCTTACTAAATCTATCTACAATTGTCCAAATCATGTCATGGTTAGATTTAGTATTTGGTAAACCAGTAATGAAATCCATAGATATATGTTCCCAAGGTTTAGATGGAATAGATAAAGGCATTAGTAACCCATACTGTTTACCATGATGTCTCTTTATTCTTTGACAAATCAAACATTCAGAAACAAAATTAGATACATCTGCATCCATATGCGACCAATAAAAATCTTCAGTTAACATGCGTAATGTAGAAATGATACCTCTATGACCTTGATATGGGGGACAATGAATTTCATTCAAAACAAAAGATCGGAATGGAATAGTAACACACAGTCTCTTTTCAAAGAACATGAATTCATCATTATATGACAATGAATCAACAGGAATGAAATTATTTTGAACTAATTTTTGCCAATCAGAATGAAAAGTAATATCCTGGTGATATGTGTCTTTCATAGCAATCAAAGAATCAAAAGATATGATGGAAATATTATGAATTGCAGGTCTTCTACTCAATGCATCAGCAACTACATTTTCTTTTCCAGGTTGGTATTGAATGATAGGATGAAAACTTTGAATGAAGGAAGCCCATTTGATATGACGGTCAGAAATTTGGGGTTGGCTAAGTAGATGTCTAATGCTTTGTTGGTCAGTCTTTATCATGAATTCTGAACCCATTAAATAATGCTTCCATTGTTTTAATGCTTGTACAACTGCTAAGAGTTCCTTGTCATAAGTGGAATATTTGAGCTCAGAGGGTTTCAGCTTAGAACTAGAATATGCTATTGGATGGTTGTCTTGCATTAATACGGCTCCTATTCCTGATCCGCTAGCATCGATCACAACTAAAAAGAATGGTCTGTTAAAGTCAGGCAATTGTAGAACAGGGGCATTGGTCAATGCACATTTGAGTAAGTCAAAGGATTTCTGCTGATTTTCAGTCCATTGATAAACAATGCCTTTCTTAAGAAGTTTGGTCAATGGTAAAGCAAGTAATGAGAAATTACGTACAAACTTCCTATAGAAACTAACAAGACCAAGGAATGAGCGTAGTTCATGTACATTTTTAGGAACAGGCCAATGCAATATTGCATCAATTTTCTTAGGATCAACTTTTATTCCTTCTTTTGATACAATATGACCTAG
This sequence comes from Lygodium microphyllum, assembly GCF_053477565.2. Lineage (NCBI taxonomy): Eukaryota > Viridiplantae > Streptophyta > Polypodiopsida > Schizaeales > Lygodiaceae > Lygodium > Lygodium microphyllum. The sequence goes on along the minus strand of NC_141158.1, from coordinate 93,870,028 downwards.
ATATTCTATTTCTGTCTTAAAGAATTCACTCTTGTCAGGATTTGCAAACAATTGATTTTCTTTCAGTAATTGAAAAACTAATGATAAATGCTCATAATGCTCTTTTTCACTTTGACTGAACACTAAAATATCATCAAAGAAAACAATCACACAATATTGATATTTTAGAAAAATACGGTTCATCATTCTACTGAAAGTGGCAGGTGCATTAGTTAATCCAAATGGCATGACTAAGAATTCGTAATGGCCAAACTGTGTCCTGAATGCAGTCTTAAATATGTCGGTTCTATCTAACCTCACCTGATGATATCCAGACTTAAGGTCAATTTTACTAAATATAGAAGATCCTTGCAGTTTGTCCATAAGGTCGTCAACTCTAGGTATAGGATACCTATTCTTTACAGTGATCTTGTTTAATGCTCGGTAGTCAATACACATCCGATAAGTATTATTTTTTTTCTTGACTAAGAGCACAGGTGCACCGAATGGAGAACTGCTAGGTCGAATTAAGCCTCTATTGAGTAATTCTTCAACTTGACTCTGGATTTCTTTTTGCTCTATTTGATTGTGCCTATATGGGGCTTTGCAAGGTGGTTGTGTGCCAGGTATTAGATCAATCTTATGGTCTTCTGGACGTGATGGAGGTAAACCTGGTGGTAGGTCTTCTACAAAACAATCCTTAAAATATGCAAGAAATTCCTTATGCCTAGGGTGCATATGAGTTTCTTTTGCGTGCAATTCATTCACCCAAATGAGATATGATTTAGTATTCTTGCGTAGTGCACGTTTTGCTTGAGTATGCGAAAGCAGTGGAAACATATGAGAGGCATGCATACCAAATAATGTAATAGATTTTCCTTGAAAATTTATATTCATTGTGTGTGTGGAATAATCTATATTGGGATTATGTTGGTGTCTCCATGGCATTCCTAGAATAATGTCGCTTGACTGTAATGGGACAACTAAGAAATTTCTTCTTTCAATATATGGACCAATTTGAATTTCTAAATCTTGAACTTCTTGTGTGCCATTGTACCTAGTGCCTAAAAATGCAGCTTTTATGCGATAATGCGTAGGTACTGTATGCAATTTCAATTCCTTTACCAATTTTACTGAAATAAAGTCATGGGTACTTCCGTCATCATGCAATATAGTTCTTTCTTTTCCATGCACCATACATTTCATAGTCAACAATGAATGTGAAGTAGGCATACCTGGTAAAGTGTCGGAAGTAGTAGTGAGATCATCTTCTTCTTCAGTGAAATCTGGCATATCCTCATGCTCGTCTTCGTCCATGGCTCCAAGGTAGTTGATATGTGCTGATGGCTTCTTTGAATGACAATTTGCTGCGAGATGCCCTGGCTGGTGACACTTGTAGCATACGATGGGCTTGGCTTTGGTCACATTATTTGCAATGGCTGGGAGTCTGGGTACATTTGGATTTGCTTGTGGAATAGGCTTAGGATTTGGATTGACAGTGGATGGTAATGCAGGTGGTTTAGGCCAATTCTTGCGGAAAGATGGTGATGAGAAACGACCTGGATTAAACCTTCTGAAATTGGAATTGAATTGTTTAGATCCATAATTACCGTTTGCTTGGAATTGCTGTGGTCGTCGATCTCTTCCGCGTAACTTATCTTCAGTGTCGTGGGCTAAGGAGATGGCGTCTTCAAGGGTAGCAGGCTTGAACATGTTCACTTCAGCGTAGTAATGTCCAAGAAGTCCAGACATATACTTCCGCTTATGTATCGTCTCTGGTACGTCTTCAAGCATGCGTAACTGTAGGAGTGCATTCCAAAAACGCTCTGTATACTGTGGAATAGGCTCACGATCGCGCTGTTGAAGTAAATCCCATTGCTTGATAGCCTTCTCATGAAATTGCGGTGGAAGGAAATTTTGCATGAACTTCTTCTTGAAATCTTCCCATGCAGCAGGACATTCTATGCTCTTGCGGACTACAGTCCACCAAAGTGATGCTCTGTCTATCAGATGATTAGTAACACACTTGATTTTATCTTTTTCGGGATAAGTTTCCTCATGGAAATAGTCATCAAACTGGCTAATGAATGATAAAACAGTCTTTCCTTCTCTTATGCCATTGAAAGTGCGAAACTTGAAACTTCGTTTACTTATCTTGGATTCCTTGCGAATGGTTTGTGCTTCAAGAGTGGCGTCGATGGTACGGCGAATCAAATCTTCAGCTTGCGGTTCTTCTTTATCAGTGGACGCTCCTTGTAGCTTTGTCAATTGTGCTTGCAAGGCTTGCCTAGCTCTTCGCTCTTCTTCCAATTGCAACATGATAAGATCCAGCTTTTGTTCCATGGTAGGCTCGGGTAGATCTTCTTCAGCCATAGGATCATCCATATGTGGGGTAGTCATCCTGTAAAACTCAACAAACCTTTCTCACTCAAAATCAGTTAGCGGGATGAGCGTAGCTCAAATTTGGGGTTACAAGGCTATGTATTTTTGGGTATTTTCTTCTTCAATTTTCAGAAATTCTGCAATATTTCTGTCTCCGTTTGCTGAAAGTACTTCAACGAACTTGTAAATAGGTAGAACAGCTTGCTGCGAACAACTTTCCAGTTCAGAGTTTTTGCATACGAACAAGTCTTCTATGAGTTTTAAGCACTAGTCAGTTCTGATTTAGTCTGACTTGCAGAGTTGCAGACTTAGCAGACTTGCAGAGTTGTTGACTTGCTGGACTTAGGCCGACTTGCAGAACTTGCAGTACTTGATTACCGTCGACTTACGGAACTTGACTTCAGGAGTGCGAGACCCGGAGTATATCGACTTCTCTGCCCTGTGTAACTTGCAAAGTATTGTGTGACTTAAGCTTAATGAATTAAGCTTAAGCTTAATAAGCTTAATAGCTTAAGCTTATTAGGAAGAGAGTAGCGACTGAAAACGGCGTGATTCGTGGAGGACGAGAGTATGTCTTTGATGACGACGCGGATTTTTCGGACGTCCTCAGATACCTCGTGGAGAATTTTTGTGGAGCTTCTTTAATTTCCTAAGTCTTTTAAGCTTGAAGACTAAGCTTTAAGAAATAGATATGGCTTCTTACTGTTTTATCCACGACTTGTTCATGGAGATGAGGGAGTGGTCCTCCGCCTACAGAGCCTGGTCCTTCGCGATCTGACAGTGGAAACAGGGGTTCTTGATCGCCAGAAGTCTGCCTGTATCGACGGTTCGCGACGAGATTGATTGTAGAGGCCGTTTGTTCCTGGAGCTCCGCCTTCGCCCGAGATTGGTAGCGATTGGAAGCTCTTGATCTCTGCTCCGCTCTGATACCACTGGTGCGCAGATCGGACGCAGATAGCTCACGTGGTGAATCCCGGAAGGTCCCCAAGAACAAAGTACTCTACTTTTTAGCACAAAAACCCATGTAAAAGCAAGCACGACATGAGGCAAGAGACAAATTGGGTTCAATCTCCCCCATGCCTTGTGTGAGCGCTTCACAAAGCATGTATTTAATGTATATTTCCAATCTTCATGCTCAATAATAGCCCAATTACAAAAATATGACAAGCTTTTAGCTTTTGAGTTTGCTTTCTACCAAAAATAAGAAAATAAAGCTAATGGGCAGTGCCTATAGTATCTGGCACGCCTAACCTCAATGTCCAAATAGAAATAGCATATCCAGGCGCATAAGAGCATACAAAATAATAATAAATAATCGATGTCTCTATAGACATAACAAAATATAGGCGTGGCGCCTATCAAAATATAGTCCAAAGTCGAAAACCCGCTAGACTCCAATGCTTTCCTCCGCCACTGCTGCTATCTCTACACATCAACTGAAGCATTCACAATCGTTAGTAAAATAACACAATTAAACCGACAAAAGTGAATACCTAGCAGTCTTCAGCTACATAAATAAATCAACTGGTTAGAAATAAATCCTAACCTTAATTTATTACGAGTGCGCACTCTAAACTCATAAACGTTTATTAATTTAATATGCATTTTGCGGAATCACCCGCTATGGAATCACCCATGTACACACTAAATTAATGAAACGCCCGAAAAGGACAGGCGTCCCCATCAACTTCTCGCACAAAGAATCCTCTTTGCGTATGAGCCCCGGTTATCTAAGTTTACGGAATCCACCGTAAAACCTCACGGAATCCACCGTGGAATATGCCTCCTGGCATCAGTATTTGAAAAACAAAAGCAAGAAAATTAAATACTTATTATATTGTGTATATGTATCACATGTATACATATTAAAAATTTAGCTTTTGCATATATACCTGCTCGCATTGTTGAGGTAGTACTAATGTGTCATTCTTGTTTTGGTGAAATTTTGTAGAGTCAATGATTACAAAATCACTTGGATGACGTCTGATTGTGCAATGCTCACCATTTGTTACCACTTCTTTAAACCACTTCACATCTAGTACATATGTAAAGAATCGTCTGAAGTCAAGCTTCAAAATATCTTGGATCAAGCCACAATAACCTTCCATGGTACCATTGGCATCCTCGAAGTAAGCAAGGACACCACAATCTTGGGTATTTCTTTTTTCATCTATACGTTGAGTTTGAAGATGTTTACCCTCACACCAAAGTGCATTGAATAATGTGCACTAGTAGTAAAAGATAAAAGATCAAACATGTCAATTATTTATATAAAATATAACTTATAGAAACAAATTAATTGATAGTATGTCTCACCTTTGATAAGCAACCTCATGCGTATTCATTAGGGCCAAAAACACTTCAAAAATGGCACTTGTAAGAAAGTGATTAAGTTGTTAATTAGTTGAGGTTTAGGAAGAATAAAACCTCTAAATTTGGTTGTCCAGATGTGATTAATGAGAGAATATTTGGTTCATTGAAGAGGTCGGCCATTAATTGCCCTCATCTTTTAATCCGGGTCAGGGGTCACCTTTTCGGCCGTTTTTGTCTTGAAACTCGAGAGATTTTGTATTTTCGAGATTTTCGTACGAACTTCGCATTTGTTTGCTCCCACGTTTTCTTTCTACACACTATTCTCTTTTGCCATTCTTTTTGTTGCACTTGCTTCCTATCACTGTGAGATTCTTGCTCGGTTCATTTGCTAGAATGTCTAGCAATACTACTTCAAATAACACAGGCGCAAGCACACGTAAATACAAGCTAACTATTCAGCTAGATCCGATTTACACATCTTGGAGAAGTATACATCATCGAGTATTGATAGATGAGATTGAAGCCAACAAGTTGCGAACACAAGGAATGAAGCATATAGATTTGTGGGTGGACGGAAATATTTATCCCAGGGATCCTTCTACAGATAAACTACCTCCTTTTTTCAATGTCCATGACTATATAAGATATGCTGGAGAAGGTTACAATAGGATGCTTGGCTACTGTATGAGGTTATACTCTGCATCTTACACATATATAGCTCAAATGCACGAAATGGAAAAAGCACTAGAAACGACACAAACAAATATTTTAGAGTTGACAAATCAGATTGATATTTTGAAAAATGTTAACAAGTCATTGCAGGATAAGCTAACACGCTTGAGAAAAACTCCAGTAGGATTTAGAGAGAGGAAGAGACCATTAAAAAATATAACCAACTTGTGTGAGAGAGCAAAGAAAAGGAGACTAAATCTTACAAAGAAATATGTCTCTAACATATTAGGCATCAATATCCGAGAGAATGAGGAAAGAATCAAACTTTTGAAGGAAACCATGAATAAGAAAGATATTTTGAGGATTCTTAAGTCACCGGAAAATGCGGATTTGAGAGGTCCAACTCTCAAAGAGTTAGTGAATGACTTAAAAGGCACGGTGAAAGCAAATGAAATTGTAGAGACATGTGATACTGTGGGTATAAGTCGAAAAGGTTATCGTGCTATCTCTGGATTATGGTTTAAAAATCTTAAACGCAATAGAGTAACTATATTTGGATTGCCCCTAGCCCTTGCAGTTTCGACTGCAAGAATTGCCATGAATCACAAGATTCCACATGTTTTTGGAGATTACATTCACATCGAAAGGTCTATGTCCTATGAAAAACAAAAAAAAAGGCAATTTTTTATTACAATGCGTTTAACAATATATGGGTTGATCTAAAAAATGTGCAAATTGCAATGGTTCACATGTATAAAATCACAGTAGAAGAAAGTTATGGTGTTCTAAAGTTTGCCTTGAAGTTGGATGACGCACATATTCAAAAGGGACAGAAGATGGAAAGAATTAGCATTTGCCTCATGAACATGGCATTGGACAATAGCAATGGTGAGGGCCAAGCTCCATTGCATAAGATCCAATCCGAGATGGAGATTTGGTGGATTGGTGCAGCCCAGGTACCAATTGAAAATCATCAAACGTTGAAATGGTTGTTCAACCATACTCGTATTCCAAATATCATTAAGTTTCAAAGTGAAGGCGAAATGTTGGTAGTTGATGGGGTTGGTAATTTTAATGTGGAATGGCATATGAGTGCTGATTTAAAAACTATCAAATGTATGCTTGGAATATGTAATGGTGCAAATGCAAAATATCCTTGCATTTATTGCATGGAAAGTATTGGATCCAAAGATTGGAGTAGTTGGCGACTAGTAAGAAGAGCTCCAAATAGAGACTCTATAGATTTGAGTAAATTTAAAAACATAGAAGACATCTGGGATCCCATTCTTTCAATTTCTCTTAAGAATGTTCATATTTGTACTTTGCATGCAGAGATTAGAATAATCGATAAGCCTCTCAGGTTGCATCTTGACTACGCATATTCCATTAAGCCATTATCTTTATCAGATGAGTGTATTGATAAATGCGAGGCATTACTATCGAAAATGGGATTTCATGGGGGCCAAGTTCACTTGAGAAAGGATCCAATACTTTCACGAAAAACAAGAGATATCTTGGCCGATGTCTCTATGGGAGGCTCAAAAGCTAGACGATTCTTAGGAAACCATTCAGGAAAGCAGGTGAATGCGGCTTGGGAGTGTTGGAGAGAGCTATGTGAGATCACAAAAAATGTTGCAAGCATGCTGAGGTTTGCGTTTCTTAGAATGGAGGTCTGGATACACCTTGATGTTTTTCTGAAACTCCTCAGGCAACATAAGACAACATATACATATGCGGAAGAGTTCAAAAGATCAATCACAAATCTTGTTCAGGCGATAAAAGAGGCATGGGGAGAAAAAGATATCACTTTTTATCTGGTAAAGTAACAATTATTTAATATGGGCTTATTTTGACAGGTTTTTCAATTGGTATAAAATTAGTGTTACTTTGTATTGCAGCATATTCTTCATATTCATGAACCTTACTTTGTGAAGGAGCATGGCCCCTTAGCAACTTATAGTAACCAAGGCATGGAAAAATCCCACTATCAAGCATGCATAAGTTATTTTCGAAGCACAAGGCATAGGGGAGGAGCTACAAAAAGCAACGCTTTGGAGGAGCTATTCAATTGGTTTTTTCGATGACAACTTCAAAGAATGCAGATAAAAGACGGCAATGACACATGAGCAATCGCACTTTTATATATAAGAAAGAATATATACAAAGATAGTTTTCCAAAACTCTCACATTCTCTTCCTCCTCACGAATCTTTCCTCTATGACGTAGAAATTTTTTTCTCTTGTAGCCAGCTATAGATTTTACATCAGTTCGGTTTGCAGCCAAGGCGTAGGATGTGAACGCCAAAAAGTATCCTACTCTAGAAGTAGAGTAACCTGGACCGTAGCCAAAAATCCTAATTGTTGCAGTCTTTTCCAAAAACATTACTTTGTGGCCATTATATTGTAATCTTGAGAAACCTAGAAGCCTTGTAAGAGCTTTAATACAAAGTATGGGCCATGCTGCATCCTCTGAGAAACTACTATGAAGTACTAAAAAGGAATCAGGGTCAATCCTAGCCAAGTAGTGGCCGAGTGCAATGTCTTTCAATGTACTACCACCAGCTCTCGATCCTTTGCCATGTCCCAAGAAGTTATCTGTATCAGCAATCTCCAACTGCAAATAAAACCCATACTGAATGAGCGTGAAATGCAAACCTACCAATGTGTAAAAGCAAATTCAAAATTATCTTACCACTTGGTTTTCATCGTACTCCAATTTAACTGGATTCCATAAATTTATTGATGATGATGTCTCATTGGTGTTAATCAATTCTTTAACATATTCAAACTCCTCTCTTCCAAAATTGGAAATCCCAAGTTGGCTTTGAATGCGATCGAAGTCCTCATCAGTAATACTCAACTCTTTCTCAGCTTCTTTAGCCTTTTCAAAACAAAGAGAGAGGGCCTCACCAGCATCAATAAACTTATCGTCTAGAGTTTCTTTATCAAGTTTGAGTATCTCTTCCTTTTATTCATTCTCTGTGTCAATTATCCCATTTGCAGCATCAGAAGCCTCTGCAATAATTGCTAGACAATAATCTTCCCTGAGATTGAAAAGCTTTTGAATATCTGACAATAAAATGTACTCCTTCTCCTTGAAAGGTATAGATGGTAGAGAAGGAACAGTATGGTGAGAACTCTCATCAGTTAGAGGGTTTGTATCTCCTTGGCTCTCCTCAATGATAGTCTCAGCTTTGAAGTGAGCAACATCCAAATTCTCAGCAACAATAGAAGCCTCAAAATCTGCATCTACAACCTCCTATGTTTCCTTTTCATCTGCCAGATCATCTAACATGCAAAAGCTAGCAGACTTTGCCACTTCCAACTGTTTCTCATCAGCTTTCAGAGGATATTTGACAAGGGTGAAAACAATAAAAGCAGCAGATTTTGTCATCATCTTGCAGTTTTTGGAATGAGTAGAGCACAATATGTCTCTTGCATAAAACCTGTCCAGAGAGTGGGCTCCACACTTCTTAGTAAACACTGACTTTTCATTTCCTGTTGACCCAATGGGAACATGGACATATTCATTTGTACCAACTTCAATAGAAGGACCTGCAAGATTTTCAAACTCCAAAAAGTCCTCCAAAATATATTTTTTACAAGATTTCAAAACACTGTCAAGGTCCCAATCAGGATTAAAGACATTCTTCACAACTCCATAGAAAGAGAGATCCATTCCATTCTGAAGGATAAAATCAAGAAGCCTCTCTGATGGAGTGATATCAGTAAGCTCTGATACTCCAAGAACTCTCATTGCCAGCTTTCGCTTCCCTGGAGATGTGCTTGGCATTCTCACACTGGTGGCAGAGCATGGAGAAGAAACAGAATGCACAGGCTCATCACATGTTGAAGCCCTTGAGCCTTTTGAAAGCCTTCTTCTTTTACCAGTTCTTCCTGGCAAAACCTTGGAGCCTAGAAAATCTGTGGGTTCAGACATGTTTCCAATTTGTGTTGATACGGCGCGATAAGACTCAAACGCTTGACACGAATGTTCCTACTCGCGTCGTATCGGTAATTCAAACCAGCAACTTAAACCAAAGGGCCGCAACCGTAACGACACGAGAAGAGAGAGCCAGAATCATGATCACGCGACCTCGGGCACTATCATCATAGGAGGCACACCGAAGGAAGACTCTGGAGAACAAGAAATCCCAAAACGACGCGAACAGACGAAAGCGCGGAAGACAAACACTCGCTCTCGCGCCGTATCAGGAGAAGAGACAGAGGTCCACAAAGAAATCGAAAAAAGCCGTACGGATGAGGGACACCCCCTTATGTAGGTGCGCAATAATGCCGCCTAGCACTATCCATTGGGCTTCGACACGTGGCACTAGCCGTTGGCCAACACGTGGTCGACAAACACGTGGCAAATGCATGGACCGATCGTTAGTCGACACGTAGCATATGCAGATATGCGGACACGTGGCACAATCAGTGCCAGACACGTGTCTGACACGTGTCATGATTCACGAGGGTATATAAGGGGTTATTTTGCCTACGTGTACACTTTACATTTCTCGAGCTCTTCCGCCTTGCCTGCCAATACGGTGCGATCCAAGTGTTGCGTACTGCATTTCTATTCTCTCGCGTCGTATCGATTATCGTCCTTACTTCAGAACGAGTGTGCCTCTTTGCTGATTTCCTCACTTCGGTGGTCTTCAGTCGGTGTGCCGATACGGAGCGAGGACGTCCTTCTGTAGTTTTCGTAACCTCCATCTCGCGCCATATCGGCCTTCTTGTCCTCTCCAATACGGAGCGAGGGCGTGCTTCCATAGTCTTCGTATTTTTCATATCGCGCCATATCGGCATTTTTCTTCTCGTCTCCGATACGATGCGATTTTGATGATTCGTTTGGTTTGTTTGTCCCTTCTCGTGCCGTATTAGCAATTTGCTATATCACTTTTTCTCCTTCTGGCTCTTCTATTTTCTTCTCTCTATGGCAAGGACAAAGCAAACTGCAAGAAGAGTGTATGTGGATAGGAAGGACAGTGGGGGTAGAAGAAAGTTACAATTTGATAAATCTGAGGAGGAGCCCTCTTCAAATATTGCTGAAGATGGGCCATCAGAGACCCCAGAGCATTTTGCCATAGAAATCCCCCCTACACCAGGTGTTGGCCTAACATCTTCCATGGAGTTAAAGCATTTCAGTGCAGTGAATGTTTCTTCTCCTGAAGTTGAAGAAGTAAAGGGTGAGACTTGCCCTGTGAAGGATTCATCCCCTCCAATTGCACCTGAGCCTACATCCGCTGAAGCCACTGAACCTCCCAAGCCACAAAAGAGAAAGAGGAAGTCCCGGTTCTTCTATATGCAGAGGTGTTTCAATGAGATTAGAAAAGCCCAGAGAGCTACACAGCATGTGATTCCAAAGGCTGCTTTCATAAGAGTCGTTAAAGAGATCTCTGATAGATTATCTCAAGTGGCAACTGTCTCTGGTCTAAATAAGAAGTGGCAACTCTCAGCCATTCTTTCTCTCCAAGAGGCCACAGAGGATTTTGTTATTGATTTCATGAACGATGCTTACATTGCTATTGCCCATGCTCATAGAATTACCCTTATGAATAAGGATTTCAGCATCATCAACAGAATCAGGTATAGGTTCGATAAAGTGCTAAGGCCCTTGCCTTCCAACGATCAAAAAGCCCTTGAAATCCTTAACATTCCCCCGAAATTGTCCAGGAAAGGGAAAAAGCTAAAGGTTGAGGATGTAACTCACCTTTACTCTACAAGGGGTGCCTCCCAGCAGGAGTCTTTCTTGAGTGAAAAAAATCAGGAGGTATTGGAAACTGAAGACAAAGTTTACAAGAGGAAAGCCGCATCACTTGCTCCCGTCAACAACGAGAGGATGGGCAAAGTGTATGGGCAGATACTTGTGAATGTTTCTGCAGAACCTGAGGAGGAATACCTTAGTATATCTCCCGAGGACAAGCCCATGTTGGAGAAAAGGGATGTCCAACTATCTGACTCCGTTGTTTTTTGTTGCATAAGGTAAGGCTTATATTTTTTGTTTTTTTTTGCATAAGGTAAGGCTTATAGGTTCAAGTATATTTTATATGTAATTTGTGTTGATTTTGATCGATTCAAATAGCTTTTGCTATTGGCTGCAGGGCATTGGTCTCCTCTCTCACTCTCGATATCCGTAGAACCATATATATTGTTGATCCACTTCTCTCTGTGGAACTATTGCAAGATTTGGGTCTAATATTGCACCATTCTTTCGTACTTTCGATAGTGTGATAAATTACCACATCTTTTTCCCTTATGTAGAAAGGTATTTTTCTTTTCTATAGAGGAAAATTTATATTCATTTGCTTTCACCCTTCTGCTCACCTCTATTTTGAATTTGCAGAGGGCATTGGAGTCTCATCTATATTAATTGTCTTACTAGAGAAATTATATTTATGAACTCTCTCAGCGGTGTTCATGGCCAAGCATGAATGTATGTTGAAAGAAAATTACTTGCTTTGATTTTATTTACAAAAAATATTTTGAACTTACAAAGCTTCCTTTTGCAGTGTTGATAGACTTGTTTCTACATTTTTGGATACTACATATGAGGATCTTGCTGATCCTCAAAAGCCTTATACGTTTCTTCTACAAGAAGTTCCATTGCAAAGCGATACGCATTCTTGTGGAGTGAGAGTTATATCAAATATTTGTAGAACAGTGGATTCAAAGTTGTTACAAATAGAAGGAGTGAATGTAAGTTAATTTCATTTGATGTTTGTGTAACCCTTATCATGATTTCTTTTCACTAACTTATAACATTTATTCTTACAGTGTAGAGACTATCCTGATTCATATGTTTGGTGGATAAGGGAGAGATGCATTGAGTTGATTTTGGACAAGGCAATCACACCATATGATCCTGACTCCCCTCTTCCTCCCAAAACTTCAATGGCCAAGGGCACAAGCAAGGGAAAGGGCAAGGGAAAGGGTAAGGGCAATGGCAATGGCAAGGGCAAGGGCAAGGGCAAGGGCAAGGGCAAAGGCAATGGCAATGGGACCACTGCTGCAGAGTCTAAAAAAAAAGGAATGCCAATGCTTTCTCCTCTGAAATTTGATCCATCCCCTCTTAAACCCCAAGAAAAGAGACTACATGTAAAGGTGAAATTCTTTCAACAATCAAAGAAAGGCCCTGTGAGAAAAAACATCTTTGAAGAAATCGATAAAGAAGCCACAAAGCTAACAAAAGAGAAGGCAACAGATAAAGAATCAAAAGAGCAAACATAAGCATACACGAGCCTTATTATTTTGGCTTTGTACATTTATATGACATTTTTGTACCTCATGATGTAATGAAATTTTTCACTTATAAATCGAATGTAATGTACATTTTATTTATATACATTCAAAAGGCAACTTGCTTCATGATAGCTTATGAGTTCCCACTAAAAAATATCTTAAGGACAGTCTATTAAGATAAATTCCTGCAAAGTTTTCATTCTCAAGGCTCAAAACTCACAATTGTGGGAGACAAACAACTCGTACAAGAGAAAGAGTGCTCGGCTCTTTTACCAATTTTTACGCCATTCACTTTGAACTTATATCTAGGGGATGTATTGTCTAGCAATTCCAAGGTATCCCTCACATCTTTCAGACTCCAATTGGAAGTAACATTCACCTTCTTTACTTCTTCATGCGGCAAAACATGCACCGCAAGTTTATATGGTGTGCAATCTGTATCGGAATCCAAGGGAACCCAAATACCCAATCTTAGTTTGTATCTCCTGTAATCAAAGCCCAAAGCAAGAGTTTGGCGAGGGATACTGTAAGCCAAAGCCAAGGATTGAGGGCATGCACTGCACCTCAAGATATCACCCTTATGGTCGCACTCTCTAGATTTCCAAAGCGTCCCTATAGTGTTGTCCAAATCCTCTTCCGAAAAGTTTCTACTTAGCCAGGATACCTTCGTTCTTTGTAAATTTGCTGTTTTGAAGCAAGCCACGAAGATATGGAGGGGTACAAACCACGATAAACATATTCTTCTTGAGATCCTTCCAGCTATCATGGACTTTTTAATATCCTGAGATATTTTGAATTTGAAACTCTGCACCGTTACCTTGTCAGGAATCTCCCAGTTTAGAGATGAAAGACTTGGCAATGGCAAATCTTCAATATTCCCATACCTATCCGCTTTAGAGGGAACCACATACTGTGCATAATATATAAAAACTTGCATTCACTAAAAAAAGACACAGTTTGATCGGCATAAATAATGTCTGCCAATACCTTATGAATGGCATGGAAAGTCCCACATAGGCTTTCCACAGGTTTCCATTCAATACTTGTTGACGGAAAGATATCTACAATGACGAACCGTTTGTTAGAACTTGCCTAAATGGAAAAGAATTATATACGTTATTCAACTAATAACTTACAATGTGTTTGTTGGGGAACACGTTCATTTGGAGGCAAGTGCATATCCTTGGCCATGTAAACATGTTGCACCTTGACAAACCAGGTTTTCTTCTTTTCACCTTATGAGAGCCCTTGCAAGATGGCAGCATGGTAACCCAATCGTTTACAGTAAAGGTTTTGGGCTCCCAATTTCCATCTGCTCCCTGGCTATAGACTGTGCAAGAGTATATTAAACGAGAAGGGCGCCTAGAGGAAGCCATGAAAAGAATGAAAGCGCAGATAAAGAAGCTCAAAGAGGGGTGAATGAACTAAAAAGTAGCGCCAAGAACACAAATGAGTATGTATTGGGCGCCAAAAAGAATATTGAAAGATCTCCCGACTTTCAAAAAACTCATTATTAATTTCATCACATCTATGTCACGTATTTTGTCAGATTTGTAAGTAAATAACGTCTTTGGGACTCCAAAACATGTCAAACTTTAGGGGTTTTGGCTTTAAAAAAAGAGAAATCATGAAATGGACTCCACTATCTCTAAAAAAGAGAAGACAAGAATACCATATTCTTGCACACGTGGCAAACTCTCTTTGGCCCTTTCCTTAATCCCGTGATTAACAAAAGTGCATTTTTTGAAGCGTTTTTGGCCCTAATGCCCACTCTTCTTGAGATATATTAATTTCCTCCTCTTTTTCCATTCTCTCCATTTCTTCATGTAACCAATCTATATCAATATGACGTGGGAGCGCATTTAGATGATTTGGAAATGAAACATTACGTCCATATCTGGTGCGAAATGCTTGTCTTTCGCTTTTTCTTCTTGCCCTTTCTTCATTATATAGTGTCACCCATTTGCTCATTACATCACTATTGAGCACACAAAAACTATTTAACCTACGAAGTTCTTCTTTTGTTAGCACTTTACTCATTCCTTTTCCTTGAGGTATTATAGAGGTCATCCTCAAGTCTTCATCATCTTTCCATAGTCGTGGTTGAGAGGGATCCACTTCAGCAAGATATTCAGAGATATAAACAAGGGATGATTGCACTAACCAACCCTCAGCCATGCTTCCCTCAGGCCGTGCTTTTTGCCTCACAAAATTTTTCAAGGTTTTCATGAAGCGCTCAAGAAAAAACATCCACCTTGCATGAACTGCCCCACAAAGTGCGATCTCATCAATCAAATGTACGAGTAAATGTAATTGAGTAGTCAAAATGGATCGAGAAAAAATTTCCTCCACCAAACAAACCACCTCAACAGATAATACTCGAGCATCTTGCAATGTGTTTGGATCAATTTCCTTCGAGCTCACGTATCTGTCAGGATGTATTTGAGAATTGTTTATTTTTGTGTAGAAATTCAAAGATATATAATGAAAAAATACAATGTATACACATCTCACAAGCTCTCCCATCTTGTAAATGATATCACATACATCTTTGGATACACAATGGGATATGCTAGTAGGAAGTACGAACTGAATGTAAACAATATTCATAGATCAAATGATTAGTTGAGGAAAAAGTCATCATACCCCAAAGTTTACACATAGTTACTCCACTAATTACTATATTCATGGTTAGAGATACCCTTACTTGAATCATTTTGTGCCAATCGTGGAACTTCAAACTAGATAGTTGCTCCACATCTCTTTTCTTTTTCTTTATGAAGGCTCCCTTGAGACATCTCATACATCCTGTGGGTGTTCGAAAGCTACATATTTGTTCCTTCACTATTTTTTCCTCGTTCTTTGACAACATCCAAGGTGCATGGGGTAGTCAATCTTTCCTCTAGGTCCAATGCGTGGCTAGACTCGTCTCATGTGACCAATGTTACGTAAATCCTCCCTTACACTGAATCACGAGCCCCTATCAAGTGATCCCATAATGTAGATACAACATTTTTGAATATGTGCATGGGGTCCAACAGGTGATTGATCTTGAGTTAACTCTAGTATGGAAGACGAAAAAATATAGAGAACCTAACAAACAAACAATATATTATGTAAACAATTCATCATGCTAAATACTTTAAAGTCAATCGAGAGAAAATAGCATATACTCAAACCCATATCTATGTGATCTATTTCTCTTTGGTACCTAGTCAATTGTTGTGTATTTATTCAAGAAAAAAGAGATAGAAAAAAGGGGAAAAAACATATGTGCATTCATTGCACCTAGTCCAATTCCCTATCCCTTCTCCATGTCACATTCAAGGGCACATCAAGGATAGGATATTCCACGCTTGCTTGGATGACCCGTTATCCTAAGGAAAGCACTACACCACACTCTTCCACAAAATCACCCATCACCTAAGGAAAGCATCAAACCACACTTCCACCAATTGGGTTCTCATGTGGGACAATTTTTTAATTATACCTAGAACTCAATCCAATAGGTTATATGTAAAACACATATATACACACACATATACACTCATGCACACATACTAAAATGATAGGAGAATATAGTCATTCATGATTGCTATCATTGAATTCACGATGCATGCCAATCAATAGTCCTCCCCTTTCACACATACTACACAATGAGAGAGAGAGAGAGATAGGAAAAAGTTATCCAAAACATAAACAATGGTATTTACCTAGTCCCATGTGGCTTTTATATGCTTGTGGAAGGCTTGCCCGAGGGCTCAGATGGGACCCAATGGGCCCAACAAGGAAATTAGAAAGCATGGTAGACTTTTGCCAATTATCAAGTCACCTTAAATTTGTTGAAAAGTAAATAGTAATCATTGCAAACATGTTAAGAAGGTACTCATGCATCCTATTTACATCAAATTTTTAATAATTATGTAAATATTCAATCCTTGTTGCTTGGACATACTAGCTATTATCGCCATGTTGTGTTGACATAGCACGGCCTCTTTATAAATTGCAGCTTTTTTGGAAATACATTGATAGAGAAATGCTAGACTTTATATGAATCTTTGAAAAAGGCTCTCAAGGCAGCACCTATCTATAAGAGCCCCAAATTGGACAATCACCTTCCACGGGCATATCGATGCATCCAAATTCACAATTCAAGCTATGTTGGGCCAACCTAGTGAGTATAATCTAGATTTATCTATAGGCATTGCTAATAGCAAACAATTCATTGAAGTTGAAATAAATTACTCCATAATAGAATGGGAAGGATTAGCAATGGTGTATGCTATCAAGAATATTTGACACTACGTGTTGGCTACCCATTTTATGTTTTTGATAGACCATCACACACTACTTTGTTTGATTAACAATCACTATACTACACCACATATCACATTGCTAGATGGCTTCTACTTCTACTAAAATTTTCTTTTTCAATGGTTGTATACAAGGGAAAGCAACACTTTATTGCCATCACATGTGTTGTATCACCAATGGAGAGGAAATACTGATGCCCATTTGTTTTGTATTTAGTAGGGATCTCATGTGCTCAAGGTAGAACTTACACCTCACTGGGTGGATGACATCATCAATAGGGACCCATCAAAAAGGTGTATCTCATCCATCTTCTAATAAATATTTGACCCTATCAAATGATTGCTAGTCAATTCTATTGACTAGGGTAAGATAGTCTTCTTTGTAAATGTGTTCATGAGTATGAAATAAAGGGTGCACTAAAAGAAGCACATGGAGGAATTGTAGGAGATAGTTTGATGCAAACACCATAGTAAGGACAGTTTCACATTCTCAATTATAGTGGCCACCCGCTCTCTATTGAGATGTGGTCCATTTTATTGAATGCTATGTGATGACTATCATGCACTAAACTTCCAATCAAAAAGGGAAAAATGAAACTCTCCACAAGCACACTACATTACCATACCAACCATGACAAAGTGGGTAGAGGCAAGGGGCACCAAAAAGAATTATGCAAAAACCATGGCTAAGTTCTTATAGGAGTAAATGATCTTGCACTTTGGCTACCCCACCAAGATTGTTAGTAACCAAAGAACTTATTTCTTGAAAGAAGTTATTGAACATCTTCTATCTATACTCATGGTCTTGCATTAAGAGCCTAGTCCCTACTATCCACAAGAAAATAGCCAAGCAGAAGCAACTAATCAAATCTTGGTTAATATTTTGACAAAAATTTTCTTTGGTTCTAGATTAGATTGGGATAATAGGCTTACAACTCTAGTTTAGGCTTATCAAATAACCTATAAAATAGCCACATGGAAAACATCCATAATGTTGACTTATGGGATCAATGTGATTATACAAATTGAGTTCCTTATCCCAAGTCTTCATATCATAATAGGAATGTTGGGAAGGTAAAAAATATGACTACTCATAGCTCATCCCCTGCTTACTAAGAAAGATTGATGAAAGGCCTCATTTGATAAACACCTCAAGTTGAGAAAGAGAACTACTCACAACTCATGTCCTAATTGCTAAGAATGCCCAATGAAAGGCTTAGCTTGATAGACACATCAAATAGTGATACTTTGAGAAAGATGATCTTGTGCTCCTATACTCAATTAAAGGACACAAGCAAAAACTTAAGTTTTGAGGCCTCGAACCCAACCACTTCCATGTCATTAATAGGACATGCAACACAATTTAGAAACCTTGGATCGGTTGGTCACTTCAAGAATATGTGCATTAAACATTAGTATCCTCTAGGATATTATTTGCACAATCCACCTATGAAGGAGCCCGATGTTCCCATGTAAGACCATCATGGTGGCCAAGCAAACATGGTATGAACAAAAGGAGAAATGCACACAACCCACCTACTAGCCCACAACAAGTCCTGTTTCTAGAAACTTTAATATTCAAGCAACCACTATCACTAACCTAAGAACAAAGAATGATTCTATAATTCACCCCTTGATTACATTTAAATCCAATTGATTGTGCTGCCAAAGAGATCACAAAGAATGCATTTATTGATGAAGAAGATTCTGATTACAACACCTTTCCATACTATTATTGATTAGAACTTGGCCAACCAATAATGCAATCCATTGATGCAAAGTTATAACCCTACTACAGAGGCCAATCTTTTTCATTTTTGGATAAGTATAAAGTACAATTAACAATGGAAATAGAGACCATTCCTATCTCCCTTTATATTCTAACAAGTGGAGGAGTTGGAACTAAAATCCTATTGGGATGCTCATTTAAATTCATCATAGACTACCATGTCAACTATGCTGAAGCATATATACCTTAAATATCTAGGTGCAAGGGTCATCTTAACCTTTAGCCCTAGGAGACTAACTTTACAACCCATCCTCCCAAAGTAGGACTTCTATAACAAAGCCTCAACAAAATACCTCCACAACTAAAAGGACCCTCCTATTAGAGCTATTAATTTCATGGACTCAAAACAAATGGCCTATGAGCACTAATGCTCAATTGCCTCAACCCCACAAAGAATCCCAATCATTTTCTCATGCAAGATCATGATCTTTGCAAGCCCCTACTAATTCTAGGCAAACATGTGTAGTAAGCACCATTTTAACTATTGCAAACCTCAAAAAACATCTCAATAGGTTTCCAAGCCTCTTCTATGTGAAAGGATATTATAAAGGCTACACATGCCTATGGCTTCCTAATTAAACTACACCAATTTGATCATATTGTTAGGATCCATTTCGTTGCCCTAAGTAGACCTACATACACATTCACACTCGAAAACCATAATAGGAAAAATCCCATGCTACTACTACTCAAGAGTCATAAGCTCAGCCTACTAAAACTTCCTTATCCACAACCCTACAAAGCCCATCATGTTTTGACCAAACCTAAACCAACCATTGTCATTGATACCCAAAATGGCACTTGGCCCATTGTCATTTATTGAGCCAAGTCGACCATAAAGACCCCCTCAACGTGCCTAAAAACATGACTGGTATGAGAAAAAGTGAGCCTAGCCAACAATCGACCACCTAACATAGAACCTCTAGCTAAGTTGCAGCTTGTCCATAAACCCCCATGCACGAACTCAATTTTCCTCCCTTTAGAGTCATTATCAGAAGCCATTTCCCCCTGGCTATCTAAAGAATAATAGGCATTACAATTTGATCTATGAAGTAGTGGAATGATTGGCCAAGAAAACCCAACATATCCTAATCAAATGTTTCTCACAAGTAGACTCTACCTTTGGTACTTTCGCCAAGTTTTCACTATGATAGATCTAGATCTATTTGATGTTGATATGGCCACACTTGTAGCCTAATGGAATCCCACATAGAAAGAGCATGTTCATCTATCTCATAAGAGCATACCTATCCAAGAGCAACTATCTTATGAACTACTTGAACCTAAAATCCAAAAACACAATATTCTTCCCACACCCATGTAGCAATTACAATACTTCAAGACCCCTCCAAGGTAGAAGACCTTAAATGCCAATGTATCTCATCTAATTGCTTTGCGCAAAATTGGTACCAAATAGTGCCTCAAAATGGCCACTAAAGGAAACCACCTTTTTACCTTGGTAGAGTAGTGTCATGCAATTAGTTTGTTGACAACCTTCTGTGATTCAACTTCCTTTTAATCAATCCTTGAGATCCATAAACTTGATGTACCAAAAAGTTGCTCCATCATGTGCTAGTGACTAAAGAAGAGCTTCACATCGCTAATTGCTTTAATGGACCCTCACAGTTTAGAGATCTTAGATCTTACATGTGCATTCTTATGGTTTGACTAATTGACTTGGATGCACTTGCTAAGCTTGATCATAACTTGTACTTTCACAATTAGTGGAATCCTCAAACCTCTTATTGTAAATTAAAAAAACTATTCTAGATGTATATACTAAGAAAATTGTGACCATTAATTGAAAAAAAACTCAAATAATTTTGCACACTGAATCAAGTCCACAAGCTTGCAAGGGGGAGAGCTTCAAGCTATTCGCTTATTACCAACTCCTCTGACAAAAGAACTAACCATCAAGCAATGAATCAATAGTTAAATTTTGTGGTAAAAGGGTTAATTAGGTAAAACATTGAAAAGTGGATTGTACTTTAATTTTATCTTTTTAGATGATTCTAATAATGTTAATTTTTTGTTTTTGATTGTAGCCTAGTATGATGTCGCGTGCCCTCTGTCCAAGCACATTTTGGCAGTCCATCGAGAAACAAATCTAAGCATCACCGCTCGGCACTCCCATGAAATGTCACATGGTTTGTCACCTAGGGTTTCCCGAGTCCCCATCGCAACGAAATGTTCACGGCCGAACCCACTAGGATCGACCTGAAACTTGAGTCCCTAGTGGTCAAGGTTTCCCGGTCATTCTACTTTATGCAAAGTTACCCAATCCGAAGCAAGTCCATACTCCACTTGGTTCAAGGAGAAGTAGAAATGAGAGGGATGCGTCACTCCACCTCTCTATCGATAGGGCATAATCCCATTCTAGTCCCCAAAAACGGTATGAATTTGGGTATTAACATGCACTACCTAAAGGTCGAATGACGATAAAAGCCTCCTAGTTCTCTAGGACCACCCTACCGTAGGACAGACCCGTTGGGGGTTTCGCCCACCCACTCCCTCAATAGTCATACTTTATTTATCTAATTAGCCATATCACATTTATGTGCGACATGTAAAAGTAGCTTCCTTAATTAAGCCTCTTAAGGAACAAGGTTCGTTCACGCAATCTTATTGCACTAACAAGAAAACAAATTCAAACAAGTTCCTTGGAGATAAACTTAATATTAGCATTTTATTGAAGATACAAGTCTTGTTCAAAAGAAACAATATCCACAATTCATGAGGATGCAGTTTATTTTCCCCAAAATTCCACCTTGCACTAGTCACAAGGGCCCTCGAGAATCTATCTCGAGTCACACATATCATTTGAGTAGGACACTTGGAGGTAGGGAATTTATAGCCAAAGCCCCCTTGGCATCCAAGTGTCCTCCTACATTCAAACAAACCCGTGGTGAGACCTCTCATGGCGGGTTCGGTCCACGTTCCTATCACGGCTATTTAGAATCCCCTTGGTTAGGGTTGGCGGCCAGTTGGGGGTGGTTTGGCGCGCCCTCCAAAAGTTCAACCTGATTCATTATTCCCATTTCTTTTATGAGTTTGGGGTCACACAATCCTTTTTACAAGTGGTGCTCCTAAATTTACAAGCACAAACAATGGTGCATGTGAGTGCTCAAGATATCTGCTAAGGTAGGGTCCCTCGCTTAACGCTTAGTGTTTGTCCTTCTTGCCTTGGCGGAAATTTCCAATATCCTTCGAGGTTTAGGGATTACCTTTTCGACCCCACTCCTGTGTGATAGGAGAGAGTAATTATGCAATCGGATCTATATCCGTCGGATGGTAGCTATCCTAGCTTGCTAGCCTTTAGTCCAGGGTTCTGGTCTTGGAAAAATGAAAGGCCAGATGTAGGATAGAGACCAATGAGTGTTTTACTTATCTTAGGGTCCTCCTAGTAGTTTGGCTCACTCACTTTTAAACCCTAACTAAGTCGAGTTAAGCCCTATCCTTGCGTATATAGGGTTCATTTTATTGAACGGCCCTAAGCAATTTAGCATTTCATATGCGTGACTTACAGGTATCTTTAAGATGAATCCCTAGCAGCGTAATTGAAACTGACCATGATGCCATGCAATCTAGATGTGTGTCTTTCCTAAAAGACGATGATGCAATGTGGGGCTTTTGCTCTTGGGAATTTATTTTGATCCACTTATGCAAAACATAAATAGAAACTTGTATTTTTCTTTTGAGTGGGGGACGTGAAGTTATCAGGCCTAATGCAAATGCAAACCACTTCCCTCTATAGGTTTATAGGATCCTAATACCTGACTTAGTATTGCAATAACCTAAATATACTTAATCATTATCGTAGCAACTCACGATCCTCATGTACTTGATTCAAGCCTTTACTCCTACCTTTCCAATTTCACAAATTTTGTGATGCAAAAAAGTACAATTTTCGCTTTCTTAACCCAAGTCGAGATGGCGGAGAAAGATGGCGAAAAAAAATTTTAAATGAAAGGCGCCTCAAAAAGCTCTAAAAACTCTTGTAAAAGAGCGCCAGACTCCCTCCTGTGTCAATTTTAAAATATTAAATGGGTGTAGGCTAGAGGCATAAGGCTAGAAGAGGGAAATAGAGAAAGGAACTTGTCACAATGGCCGGTCATGTAAAAAAGGGATGGGTGCCCATGGAAATTTAGGGTTTTGTATATAAAGTTCAAAAAGTGAATGAAAGCTCATCCTTTTGGTGTGTGGCTAACAAGAGTTCTCTTCTTCTTCTCTTCTTCTCTTCTTCTCTTCTCTTGCTTGTGTGTGCTCTTGAGAGAGGGAGTGTGAGAGTGTAAGGAAGTGAGTGTGTGGGAGTGAGGGATCAAGAGGTTGAAGCTCTTCACCATCTCCTCTTCTCTTCTCTTCTTCTCTCTTTTCTCGCGCGCGTGGCTATGGTGGATGGAGCTTGGAGATGGAGGAGGCTTGAGGATGCTTGAGCTAGCATCTAGGATCATGGAGCTATCGGAGTGCACGAGAGAGGAGGCAACTCATTTCGGCATCAAGGTAAGCTCACTACACTCATAGGATTGACGGCGCGTAGGCTAGGTAAGAGATAGCCATTGGCGCTCGCTTGAAACGCTTGAAACAATAAGCGGCCTGTGGATCTTGGCAGTTGAATCTCTAGAATCTCCGCTCACAGCAGCAAAGGCTAAGGTCCAATAGCCTAGGCTTCAATGGAGGCCCAAACAACCGCAACCGCCACCTAGGAGTTCACGCTCACATCCTCATAACACCAGAAACTCTAAACCTAGGAGGCCAAGGCACAGTTACAAAAATCATTGCATGATCAAGCCAAGATGGTTCCCTAAAGCCCTCTTGCATGCGCAAGGCTACTATGAGGGAAATGCCTGGATATGGATCCCTAAGGCCCACATAGCCGAAGGCACTACTCGCATGCCACCCTCAAGTTTGATCACACCAAGCCCCATAAAACCTCAAAGCTAGAAGCCACAGTGCTTTCAAGACCCATATCCATCAAGCTCATCCGCACATATGCCCAAGAAAGTCGAACAAGCCTATCCACCCAAATGACAAACACTGTCACATGACTCAACACCCGATAGAGCCACTCAAACCTCCCTGATTCAGACCAAAGGCAGCAGTCCGTCAAACGTCACTGCTATTACCCCAGTCCTAATTCAAGAGGCCCAACCGCAATCTCAAGAACACCTGCAACCGCAACTAGTTGTTGTCAAAGGCTCTAGTTCTATAAACCCCAACCACCCATAGGCCTTCGACCCCCTTATGAGCAGAAATCATTCTTAATACTGGCTATCGATCTGGCTAAGGACACAAAGAAGGATGTGGTTGATTGCATTAGACGAGTTGATGCCACTTTCATGTCATTAGCTCTAAGCTATGATCGCTTGGATTTAGGCCTACTGCAAGAACCCTTTGCAAATGAAGTTCAAATGATACCTTGTTCTTAGAAAACGTTTGAATTTGCATTCGCAAAAGCCTCTAACTCCGCTGCTGAATTGCTCACCAGTGAGATATCCAAAGAGCAGGCCATCAAATAGTGCCTCATCACATCCTATGATAAACGAACCACTTCTGCCAATTACTGACCAAGAAATCGCAAAATTATCAAAACTTGCAGATACTGAATCCCCATTCTTAAGGCATTGATACACTCTTCGATTATAGTGGGAAGTTGAAGGATGACAAATAATGACCAACGCTGAGCAGCACCGCGCAATCAAAACAGCGGAGTACGACCCCACTTACGTTGCACCAACCTCGTATAGAGTGTTAACCACTCTTCATGGATAACCCATGGAAGTGCACATCAAAGGACACCCCTACCTCGATCGCCTACTGACTGAGAAAGAGTTATATATTGCTAGCCGTGTCGATTCCGGTGACTTCCTAACAGATGTTCTCACATACATCACACAAGTCAGCATTTGGCCCTTTGTCCTAAACCCCGAAGCTTAGTTAGAGTACAATCCCAATTTCTATACTTGGCTCCTATGCAGGTAAATCCTTGACCACATTGCAGAATTCCCTTGACCTCCTAACTTTCAATCCTAGGAAGGATTCTTCTCAAGCTGGAAGGGGAGGGGGGTAAGGTGAATCAAACCAAAACCAAGGAAAATCAAGCAAACACGTAAACATGTAAAAAATGAGTGAGGTAGGAAAAATAGCATGATAACTTTTTTAATTAAAAAAAGGGTCAGATCTAAAGGAAAGAATCTATATTGGATTTTAATGCTTTCATTCAATAAACACATTGAGTTTTTCTTTTCCAACAAATCATTATTTTGGAAGCACTAATGAAAACTTGGGTTCATGACAGGAATGAAAGATGTCGCAATAAGGCCATGCCCACTGACTCCCATTCACGGAGGAGGAAAAGGCGCAATATCGTATCACCCTAGAAAACGGCGCCTACAACCAGCTCAAATTTCGAACCATCCATAACATAGAAGGTGTGGTGGCCAAGGAGGAAGAGGAAATAGCCAAGAGAGTTGTCGAGTAATGCAACCTCACAAAGTACCTTGAGAAGTTTGCACATGACCCTAACCACACGAAGTGTGTGGAGTTTCTCAAGACGTACAACCTAGACTAGGAGTGCGGCACTGTGATGGTGGGAAGGGGAGACAAGGCCAAGCAGCAGGTACACTTAAACCCAGCCTTGGTGGAGAAGGCATTGGGGTTGGAGTCGAAGGTAGAGAAAAAGCATAAGAGAGATGTTTATGCCATGCTTAAGATGAAGAGAGAAGAAGTGCTGACCAATGACGGCATCAGCATCCAGGACATTCTTGACGCGGAAGCCCGTCTACAAGCAAAGCTAGTGCATGCACCCTTCAGCGCTACAACTCCTTGATGCATCGAATCAGCGTGCCTGTGCTAGAGAATGTGGCAGGTTGCACCTTGGACGAAGTTGACTGGAATGGCTATGTATGTAAGACCATTGACTAGGCGGCAAAAGCGCTAGCTTTGGGTAGTAAACCAACATGTGGGGATTCCCCAGTGTCTAAGACCATAGAAAGAAAGAATGCCTCATCCAAAGCCTCAGTCATTGGCTACGGAAGCATTTTGACTACCCTCATTCAGGAGGCAGTAAAACAGGCTCAAGATGCAGAGGAAGGAGAAGGAGAAACACCCAAGAGATCGCCCCCTCACCAGGACAAAGAGTTAACCTGTGACAAAACTGAGAGTGAAGAACAAGGGGAAGAACAAAAGGAACAGATGAGCAAGAAGACAGTAAAGAAACCTGTTAAAAAGACAACACAAAAGAAGAAGCAAGACGAAGGCCGAAAAAAAGAGGAAGAGGATTTAGAGAGGGCAAAGAGAGAATCCCTCAAGGAGGCCGAAGAGAGGGAGAAGAAGAAAAAATAGGAAGCAAATAGATTAGATGAAGAGTCTAGGAAAACAAAGAAAGAGAGGGAGAGAAGAGCTGTTGAAGAAGAGGAGAAGCTAAGAAGGAAGGAGGAGGAAGACTTGGCCGAAGCCACACGCCGGTCAATCGAACAACAAAACAGGGCAGATGACCTGGGGGCTATGAGCCCGCCCAGAGAGGAGGGGCCCGATTCCAGCACATAGGTGCTAGAAATCGTACCGCCAATCGTCACTGAGGGCAAAGACAAGGCTCCCATTCACCCTATTCTGACCCTTCTGGTGCCTCCCACCGAAGCAACAACCCTCACCCCGTGTATCCCCACCAACGCAGATGTCTCAAACTTCATGACGTGGATGCAATACTTTATTAACAAAGAACTGGCCCAAGGGAAGAGCACTGAGACCACAGCCACAAGGCAGAAAAGGTCGGCCACGGACACCAAGTCAAGGCAGGATCTGAAGCACCAGAAAGTGGAGGCCTCGACCACTCCCATCCAGACAACAATGACGCCACCAGCTAATTACGATGAGTACATTGCCGAGCTACTCTCACAATTGGAGAAGGCTAAGGAGGAAATGAAGATAGTTGTGGTGGCTGAGTTGGCGATAGAAAAGGAGTCAGTGGCTACATTTCAGCTCAAAAAGACCCGAGTAATAGCCATGTAGCAAAGGGAGATCTCTGATCTCAAACAGGAGCTAAAGGCTAGGGATGACAGGGAAGAGGGCTGGAGGCAGCAGAGCTAGAGGATGGAACACAAGAACTCGTGAAGATGCAAAGACAATAAAAGCTCCTAATCGTGCAACATGAAGAGTTGACTGCAAAAACTGATCAGATCAAAAAGCTTATGGCTGAGTTTACCACCAGGAACAAGGAAAGAAAGCAGGAGTTAGAGCTACAGTAGAAAGAGATCAAAACCATGACCAACAAGCTAGACCAAGGAAAGAAAGAACAGGAAACCATGAGCAAAGAGCTAAAGGACCAGGAGCAGAAACTCGTATCCCTAGTCCAAAGATAGGGTGAAAGCATGGAAGAGATGAAGAAGAGAGTCGAGGAATGGGCTGGGAAAAATGAAAGAAGGGTGAAGACACTGGCGCGGTGCCTGGCTCTGGTAGAGAAAAAGAAGATCCTTGCAGAGAGCAAAGCAGCAGCCACCAAGGTATCCTTTAATACCCAGCAAAAGGCCTTCCTAGATACACTGATGGACACCACCCGCCCAGATAAGGAGAGTCATTGGAGGTGGTTAAGAAGAAACTCAGTCTCGTATGCAGAGCTCTGCACTCAGGGCTGCACATGCCACCCCAACCTACGGAGGTTAAGTTGAGCCTAGGTGATCAACAAATACATGTTACTGGCCGGCCTAACCCCCCAGGAAATTGATGCGACAGGGTTTGAAGAGGGAACACAACAAGGAGACCGGTAGGGGGATGAAGCTGAACTTCAATTCGATATGGGAAGGTTTAGAGAAGAGGTGATCTCACAACCCCCCTCGCCGCATTCCCAAGAGCAAAATCGGTCAACACATTTGCGGAAAGACAAGCCGCACTGAAGGAAAAAATTAGTAGAAGAAACCAGAAAGCAACTAAGGGCCAAGCCAGTTGTGCAGCCATCCGCGCCCCTCCCACCATGCCCTGATGACATTCCCGTAGGATTCCACGCAGAACTGGTAGTTTGGGAGCAACAGGAAAGGGAAAAAGAGCCATTCACTTTCAGCTTCCTCATGCCCAACAGCCTGTGGAGGGTCTTACCACTCAAGGTGATGAAGGAGGTGATTGGGATTGGTAGCCAACTAGGACAAAAGTGGGGGGAAGAAAGAGAGAAGAACCCCACTCTTTGGGGAACTGAAGAAGCTGAGTTTTGGCAAAATAAAGTATTCAAAGCGCTGCATTCCATGCAAGGTTATAACTATCAGCCCCTATGGAGGAGGTGGGTGTGCGACATCAGCATGCTCGCCTAGATAGCTTTTTGCAACACCCTACCCTATGAGAGGAATAACCCCACGTTTATGGCGTACCCTCGTAGGGTAGGAGTGGATTTTGCTACCCCCCTCCATGGGCGATATGATTTTCCCATTATCTACAACTCTAATATTATCTCTTTTAAACATGCCCTCATCTTCAACTTGGAAAGCTTGGATGACTCCATGACTCGCTTTCTCGCCGATTTCTCCTCTTGCCCTGATCCATCTTTCATAACTACATATAATTATCTTAGGCTTCTTAAATTATTACTTAAGCAGGACCCGACTCCGCAAGAACGTGGCCTGCCTCCCCTCTTCTTTGATCCTAACGCCATTGACAGTTCTACCATGGCATGCTTGATGATGAGGGCTAGCCTCCTCCCTTCTTTTTACCCACGACAACCAGTTCACCAGATGTGATCATCCCTTCCTGTCCACCACTTTACTCCATGTTCACATGAATCTTAAAGGATACATGCAGAGCTTGCAATTTTTTAGCAAATCCATCCGACCCCCTTCTCCACCTAATTCAGACGATGAGAATTAGGCATTGGCTGTCATCCTACTAGTGTAATACTTATACCAAAAAAAAAAAGAAGGGAAGAAGAAGAAGAAGAAGAAGAAGCAAAAGAAAAAAAAGAGAAGCATGAAAGGAAAAGCAAGAGGAACATCACTCAAGGACATGGAAAAAATGACTCACTTGAAGAAGTACTTAGCACCACATAAAACACGATCACTGCACCTAGGGGTCCTCAAGTTAGGCGTGCCCGGTGGCTTTGGTCGGTCGGCTTCACTCCTAACCCCCTAGCCCTTTTGATCCCCACTTCATGCTTAGGGCCCATCAAGGGCAGGACATACCTAGGGAGGTAACACTCGCCTATGGTTAGACCAGTCACCCTAAGCTACTTGCACCGCACCTCCCTTTATAGGAATGGGGTCCTCAAGTGTGGGATGTTACCCAGGCTTGCCTATGGTTAGATCCACTTCCCCATTCCACTAGCATGAGCACGATGCACCACACAATAAGGTAGATACTCCCCTTAGGTATGCACCACACCTTCTCCTTTCAGGCATTACAAAAGGCAACAAACCACCAACTTCGGAGATCCCCCATCATCCACTTGGCATCCAATTGGCTTCTCCAACAGACATCATTACCAAGCCTCCACAAGCACCCGAGTCTACATGTGGCCCTACCCTCACCCAAACAATTTGCCAACTCCCTACCATTCCCCAACAGCAGCCAAAAGTGCCATGGAACTAGCACTCATCTCGGAGGGGCGTAATGTTAACCCAAATCGAGATGGCAGAAAAATGAAGGAAAACGTGGAAAAAAGATGGAAAAAGATCAAAGACATGTAGGCGGCCTCCAAAGCTAAGTTGGGGCAAAAAGCGCAATTTTAAATGAAAGGCACCTCAAAAAGCTCTAAAAACTCTTGTAAAACAGCGCCATACTCCCTTCTATGCCAATTGTAAAATATTAGACAGGTATAGGCTAGAGGCATAAGGCTAGAAGAAGGAAATAGAGAAAGGAACTTGCCACAGCGGCCGGTCATGTAAAAAAGGGATGGATGCCCATGGGAATTTAGGGTTTTGTATATAAAGTTCAAAAAGTGAATGAGAGCTCATTCTTTTGGTGTGTGGTTAACAAGAGTTCTTCTCTTCTCCTTGCTTGTGTGTGCTCTTGAGAGAGGGAGTGTGAGAGTGTGAGAGAGTGAGTATGTGGGAGTGAGGGATCAAGAGGGTGAAGCTCTTCACTATCTCCTCTTCTCTTCTCTTCTTCTCTCTTTTCTCGCACGTGCGACTATGGTGGATGGAGCTTGGAGATGGAGGAGGCTTGAGGATGCTTGAGCTAGCATCTAGGATCGTGGAGCTACCAGAGTATGCGAGAGAGGAGGCAACTCATTTTGGCATCAAGGTAAGCTCACTACACTCATAGGATCGACGGCGCATCGGCTAGGTGAGAGATAGCCATTAGAGCTCGCTTGAAACGCTTGAAACAATAAGCAATCCGTGGGTCTTGGCAGTTGAGCGTGAGCTCCCTCTACACGCTTAATGATGAATCTACTTAATCGTCCTGATAACCCATTTTTTAGTTTCTTTTACCCCTCAAACATGCCAATGCTAGATCATAAATCTAATGCACTACGAGCACAAACAATAAAGTCCTTGATTTCAGTGTGCGCAAATGCAAAATCATTTGTGCAAGTTGATCATTCTAAGCATGCCAGAGTGCAACAAAACATAATTTCCATCGTGATTGAATAATGCAACCTAATTGGTTAGTTAACATAGATTTTTACCAGAATACTTCTCCTTTCCTAGTGAAGTCGAACTACGTTTTTAAGAGTTCCCATCAAAGTAGGATTTATGGGGTGCACCTGGTTACCAAGTGTCATGGTTCCTTGACCCATAGCTCCATCGACTGAAGTGGGATTCGCACTCAATTGGACCTTACTTCACCTGGGAGGCATCGTACAATTTAGCTTTTTTCTTCGAGGAGGCTAGACACCCAGGCTACAAGAGAAATGATTCCTCGTGGAAGGAGATTGTTCTCTCTAAGAGGGGGAAAAGATAGGGGAAATTTGGAAGCCTCCACGAGGAATTTTCCTCTCTCTCTCTCCCCCTCTCTCTCTCTCTCTCTCTCTCTCTCTCTCTCTCTCTCTCTCTCTCTCTCTCTCTCTCTCTCTCTCTCTCTCTCTCTCTCTCTCTCTCTCTCTCTCTCTCTCTCTAGTTGGACATTAGGGAAGAGTAGCAATCCTCCTTCTTACGCCTTTTATAGTGTATTGGGGGGGGGGGGGTGGGGGGGGATTGGTATGATATGGAGCCCCCCTTGTTCCCATAAGGGCGGCCAGGTGGATGGCCACCTGCCATGGTGTGTATGGTGGAGGGGGGAGAGGGAGTAATCATTACCCCCCACATCATCCAGTCCTCCATCTGCTGTCGGCCACACTTGCTGCTCCCCCACTCCATCTGCCACGCTGGAGCTCCCCCACACCCACGCACGACATTACATGGCAGCCCCCCCTCCGTCTGCCAGCTGGCAGCATGAGGAAAAAAAAAGGGTGTTTATTTTATTTTTAAAAAAATTAATTAGGGGGGTCATATGGTAGGAGGGAGGGAAATTGTTACATATGGCCTTGCCTCTCCTATGTTGCCCATTTTGTATCGACTAGTAATCAAAGACTCTTTCAAATGATAACAAACTAGTGTCCAGCCACTACACAATAAAGGGTGGATTTTGACCTCCAAGTAAGCATGCAAGGAGAGGACTAATTCAGTATCTGGAAATATTGATCAACACATATCAAACTATGAGGGAGATGATAACCAAGTGTGGCCCAATCAACTATGTCTAGGCCATGGATACCAATGTTCAATTTATGGTATACTTGGCTCTCATCAAAAACTATAATCTAAATAATAAATCTAGTAGGTTCTTGTATGGTGTTAAACATGGTGATATGTATGTGGAGAGGATAATAACTTCAAGCTCAATCCACAATTGATAGAAGAAACTCTTTGTATAAAATCTAGGTCAAGCAAGTATAATAGGACACATAAAACGCAAATTGCACAAAGGTGAGATGACACCATCATAAATAGTGAAGGGGTACTATTAGAAGCCATTATAGATGAGGACCTTTGAGCCATAGCATAGGTGTTCCATCACCTCTTAACCTATAATAAAGCCACCACCACCCCGGGAAAAATTTCCAAGTGGTTATTGGAAGATACCATATCAAAAAATATTGTCGATTAGGATTTAAATGCCCTCTTTTTGGAATGTTTAATTGAGTTCTTAACCAAGGAAAATAAATTCCTCATAAAAGATCCAAATCAAAAGTTGAATCACACAACGGTGGTAGTACATTGATAGGACTTATCATAGTCAATATGGATATGCCATTTCCTGTTTGTAGCCTATCAACAACAACCACCATAGGAGACTATAGAAGAGCATAGCATCCAAGAAAAGGAGAAGAGATAGAGGTGTTAGATATGATTAATGCCCCACCCTCATTAGGTGCTACCAATGATCCATGGTGCTCAAAGTTGTAAGGCCCCCATTATGAGGAGAAGCCAAATGTGTAGTCCTTAAGAAGATCTGGAAAGTCTTATAGTTCTCTCTCAGTCAAAAATTGATCATCCAATGCGGGATAATTCTTAAACTTAATCAAATACTTCTGTAATACCTTATGTGACCTTAGTGTATTGTCCTAATGGTGTAAAATTCTTCTAGGCACAAGGAACTCTTCTATTTCTTCTATGTCAAGTAAATCTTCCTTGATTGGTTCCATTGGAGGTTCTCCAATATAGGGACGTAGCAAACTTATATGGAAAGCATTATGATTGTTCCAATGACTTGGTAGATCCAAACAAAAAGTCACATTTTTATCTTATATGTGATCTTGAAAGGGTCATAATAGCAATTAGAAAGCTTAAACACTTTACCCTTTTGACATTTTTGCTTCTTCAAGCGAGCCTTCTCAAACTTAAGAAGAACATACTGTCCCAACTTGAGATCTGATGCTTATTAGCTTCGTGTTTATGCTTCTCTTGTGTCCTTTGGATAGCAGCTTTTACTTGAATGAAAGCTGATGGGACCTGAAATGGGCCGGCACTGGCTATAGCACTAGCCGGACCTCATGCTCATGACACACAAACACCCTCATGGCCTCGCGGACCAGGAGCGTCAATCTAATGCTAAAGGACAAACTGCCCTAAAGCTTAATTCCTGCATTTATAGTTTATAGTCCAACGTTTCCCTAAAACTCCTCAAAGGGAGAACCCTTAGTACATAGGCATAACGCCTCGTCACACACACATAGCAGGCACTCCACCGACTAATAGTCGGAGCCCCACTGCAGCTCTCCTACATCGCAGGGATTGGCCCTTTGATGCGCTACTAGATGTATAACACATACGAGCACAAACTCCTCTTAAGGTACCAATATTTTACGTTCCAGGATGTACCATTCCTCACTACAATTTCCCCTTAGGACCCAATGCCTAACCTACAGCTTAGGACATCCTCTCATGCTCATCGTTGGTCACAACCTAAGGAAGACAGGTGCCATGCATCCAGGAGGTTTTTTCTGATACCTTTTAATTATTATGCTTAATGCAAATCGTGTATGGCTATGTGCTCAGACAAAAGAAGGATCAACATCGTGTATCGTGCATAAGACATTCTTTCCATGAATTTCACTAATACGTGCTGCGTTGAAAGGAGGCACCGAGCCATATGCTCATGCTACCATCCTCTTTATTTAAACTGTTTCCTATATGCCAAGTGCAATGCATAAATCAAATCTTTTCTTTATCTTTTAGCGTTTCAACCCCTCCTCATCCAACTCTTAGCATTTTGCATCATTGATCAGTTAGATAGGGTTTCTATGCATTTTTCCCTTTTAGAAACCCGATAAATACGCACAAAACATAGAAAGGGAGACAAACCAAGGCCAACCTCGTTCTTTGCCATCGTTATACATTGCACAAACATAGATATAATTTTCCCTAATTTTCCTCAACCCATTTCCTATTTTCCCTAATTTTAAACACATTTCTCTCCATTTTTGGGCATTTTTCTCTATTTTTCTTTAATAAAAAATGACTAAAAATGAAAGTTGATTGTGGGCTGTGGCCCTTAGGTTCATTGACAGCAAAAACTCAGATTTAGTTGGTGTGACATATCATATTTCTCATTTATATAGCCAAAAAGCCAATTTTACCCTTAAAACGTGTGTTTTTCATGTATTTTAACACTAATTCCGGCCATGTAGCCTTATATTTTCTGATTTTCAGGTTGCAAAAAATTGAAACTCATGGCAAACAATATCATAATAAACTTTCATCCCATATGAACAAGGTTTCATAGAGCAAATAACATAAAAAGATCATTTTTCTTTATAAAAATAGCATTACCGCTTATTTTCAGGTCTCGGTTTCTTGGTCTTGATTACGGGACTGATTTCCAGCATGCATTTAATGCTCAGTATCTTCAAGAACAGCACTCTTCATGTCTCCATCCATCAGGAAGCAATCCGGTCTCATCCGGACAAGCTTTTCTCCATCATTCTTCATTGTCTTCTTTCACACAAGAACAGTCCCTTAAGGGAGAGAGAGGGAGGAGAGAGAAAGACTAAAATCAGAAATCTTCATCTAGGCCATCATTGCGCGAGCGAGAGGTAGCGATATGATCAGTAGGGAGAAGGTAGTCAAGCCCCATGATCACTTGGGTGGGTTGTTTGCAGGCTGGGATCTCCATCCCTCCACATCATGGCGTAAAAATCGGCGTGAAGATGGCGCCCTCTTCCTCCATTCTCTCTCCACGTTTTTTCATGCCCCCCAAACTCAAAAATTGAAGGGGGGTTAAAATTCCCCCAAAGGGCACCCCTTTTGGCCCTCTCAAATGTCCACCTTTTCATATATTGCCCCTTTTGTGGCCATTTCCCCATCCGGTGTCCAAATTGAGTGCTGTAAATTTCTGCGCATCCAGCTTGACATCCCACATTGGCTGGCAACTCCTGACGATCTGCACGGAAGTCTGAAAAATTATCAAAAATCAACAAGTGTCACTCAGGTACCTTTTAAGAGTCGCATTTCACTTAGTGCTTAAAATCGTCCCAACTGGAGCCACCGCCTTCGACGTTGAATATTTTTCCCTTGATATTCGTAATTTTTGGCTATTTTTAAGCATTTCTCAGCATCAAAACTCCGCTCTCATTGGCGACCACGGGATAAGGCAACTTAGCCCGTCGAATCCCACAGTAGATCTGCACAAAACCACCAAAGGAAGCATCAAGCTGATACACAATAGATACATACTAAACATAGCACAATGCTCACCCTACCCCCTGACAAAACCAAGGCATGACATCCACAAGGAGTAGGCCTAGCATAATCTGATAGAAGGTCCCAAGCTAGTCACTAACCAACTGCTCCAACACGGCCAAACTAAAAAGAACTATCAAAGAGGTTACCCTAAGTGGTGGTCTGAACTACCTACCAAACTAAGGACAACACAACCAGGAGCTCCTACTAGGCGAGGACTCCTATAGCCTGATCGAGAAGTATTTTCTTTCAGCACATTTCTTCTTTTAGGGTTTTAGGTTTCATACTCGGGCATGTAAAAAGGAGGGAGCTGAGCGTAGTGACCCAAGGAGAATAGGGCATCGGCCTCAGGACCACAATCTCGGTACCCAAGAACCTACCAAGCCCTCGCAAGGCGACACTTAATCCTTTTCTAACACTCACTTTTATTTTCGCTCCAACCTTCCTTATTTTCTTCTTTCCCAGCAAGATGCTACCCCTAGGAATACAAGGCATCAGCCCCGGGTCTGACTCATCCCCAGGAACCTACCAGGCCTTCGCTAGGCAATGATCAACTGCTCATAAATTTTCCTTTCTTTTCTTTTCTATTTTTATAGGGGGTTAGAACCCCTTTTTACACACCTTTGTATATATTTATTTTCTTTTAAGATATACAAGGTTTCTTTTCATCATCATTATTTTCTTCTTCGGCAGGCTTCTCTAACTGCCTCACAACTAACAAGAACTCCTAGAACGGCTGCCTAGCAGGCTAGCAGAACAGGGTCACTAGAACTACTTTCTGAAACAAGTCTTTCAATGCATGGCAATGTCTTTACAGGAGGCAACAACTACTCAGACCTCCCTCAAACATACTGAACCTAAACCTGGGACTTCATGCCTTGGACGCCGGTCCCCCACAAAAAAAGAAAAACCCCTTAACAAGTACACGGACATATATAGCATAAAAATCACGGTACTCATAAAGGAGAGATATCACCTGGATAGGGCCACGAGAAGCTTCCACGCAACGAAAGGCTCCTTCCAAGCTCTTCTTCGAACCTGTCTAGCACAAAACTAAAACAAGAAACCATTAACTGCACCTGCACTAAACAGACAACTGGCCCTCTTGGCCTAACGAAATAACACACTTCACCACAAAACTTAATCAGCCCTCTTGGCCTAACGAAATAAAACATTCAAAACCTCGCAAAACTGGCCCTCTTGGCCTAACGAGATCAAACAGATTAGTACCACACATCCTTCCCTGGAATAGTACAAATATACAATAATAAGCGCCTTCACAGTGTGGAATCCCATTCTTTGTATGTATCATCGAACTGCTATGACCCTACTTGAGGAGTTTGAGAGAGTGTCTTTTTAGCTGATTCCACGTTACTGGAATTAGTTTGTGGATTCATTGGCAAATCTTGCTTATGAAGAAGACATTTTCTTTAACTGTGGTCCTAGTTTGGATATTGTTATCAATGATGAAACATGACCCAGTCGCTTGTGGGGAATGTTAGCAGAGCATGCAATATATGGCAGACGATAGTTGATATGGGTGATGCAAAGAGTAGCCGAGACCAATCTACTGTTATTATCTTGGACCCATAGGCTGATTAGACAACATGTTATGCGTACGCCTCTTGCTATATATGCAGGAGGGATGGGTCATAACCTTATGCATTTAGTTTAGGGCTACGAGCCTATGGTTTCCTCCACAACCGATGAATACCACCTTGTTTGGCAATATGCAGTCCCATAATCAAGGCTTTATACTCTGCCATATTGTTAGTGAATCCTACCCCGAGATAAGCAGCTAACTTCATCGTAACTCTGCGTCGGGGATCTCGGATCACTACTCAAACGCTCCCTTTTTTATTAGGGCCCCTGGACGCTCCATCAAAATATAATGTATACGTCTACAATGGGTTTACACAGCCTGCCATCACGAACTCCTCTATTCGTAATTATGATAGTTTTTATTAGGGCCCCTGGACGCTCCATCAAAATATAATGTATACGTCCACAATGGGTTTACACAGCCTGCCATCACAAACTCCTCTATTCGTAATTATGATAGTCAAAGTTTAGCATGTTAAGAGGATGAACTGACGGCTCCATCCCACCTTCTTCATTGAACTCAACAGGGATACTTGTCAACAATCGTAAGCAGTGATGGCAGAAGACTTTGATCTCCCACACAAATATTCCGTCTTCTTGCTCAATCACTTTGTATCCTTTGCTCCACCAGATGAGTTTCCCCTGATGGTATCTCTGTTCCAAATATGGGTGCTCCAAATAAGGAATTAACCGCCCCATCAATTGGCTTTAAGCTCTTTTGGAGGTCTCAAATCATCCCCAGCATGGACCTGCAATGCATTTCTCTATATTAGCATACTTAAAAATAATAAGGTTTAATCTTATTAAGATTAACCTTATTATTAAACTCTACTCCCTGTAGATCAGCTAATAGGGCCGTAGACCTATTTTTCCCTAGCCTAACAATCTTGTAGGGCCCATCCCATTTAGGTTCCAGCTTCCCTGGAAACAGCTCCCTACGGGCATCATAATACAGAACTAATTGCCCTTTTTTAAAGGTATATTTCTTCGCTTTAAGGTCATGCAACTGCTTCATCCAACGCTTGGCTACCTCCTGGTGTAGTAAGCTCTGCAACTTCAGCTCATCCAGATATGCTATAGTCGTGAAACGTTCAAAAAGGGAATCCTCATCTCCCAAAGAATGGTTAATTGCAAACCGTATGGTTGGCAACTCAATTTCAAGGGGTAACACACACTCTTTCCCATAAACCAATTTAAATGGAGTATGGCCGGTAGCTCGCTTGAACGTGGTATTATACGCCCATAATGCCACATACAACTTCCTGTCCCAGTCTCATTTCTTCTCAGAGACTATTTTAGACAAGATCTCCACAAGCTGTTTATTAGTACTTTCAACTTGCCCATTTGCTTACGGATTATAAGGAGTCGTTTTATTGTGCTTGATTTGCCAAGCTTCAGTCAAGTTTTTGATCACTTTGTTCAAAAAATGCGTTCCACGGTCCGACACTAGTTCCTTCGGGGGACCAAAACGGCAGATA
Organism: Lygodium microphyllum; assembly: GCF_053477565.2. Taxonomy (NCBI): domain Eukaryota; kingdom Viridiplantae; phylum Streptophyta; class Polypodiopsida; order Schizaeales; family Lygodiaceae; genus Lygodium; species Lygodium microphyllum. The sequence continues at coordinate 93,832,120 of NC_141158.1, read as the reverse complement.
ATCTACTCTAAAAGGAAACTTGCAGTCTCTTTTGCATTGTCCTGCCTCGTCGCCCACGCTTCTGACCATTTTGTAAAATAATCAGTGGCTACTATAATATACCTCTTTTGAGTAGTAGACGACGGGGTAATAGGACCCACAAAGTCAATGCCCCACTTCTCAAATGGAAGGATAGCCATGATAGGCATAAGTGGACGTTTCCTATTCTCTCTACTGTCATGTCTTTGACAGGTATCACATTTCTTTACATACTCAAAGGAATCTTGAAAGATGGACGGCCACCAATATCCAGCTCTTAACGCTTTCTGCGCTGTCAACCGTCCAGCGAAGTGCCCTCCACATGCAGAGTCATGACACTCCTCCAAGATGAAAGAAACCTCGTCAGGCATCACACATCGGTGATAGATATCATCAATACCCTGCTGATATAGTGTTCCTACGATCAAGGAAAACTTCAAAGCCTGTTGTTTGATTTTCCTCTTTTCAGCTTTTGATAGACCAGCTCCCGTCTCTCCTGTTGATAGATAATGTGTAATAGCAGCATACCAAGATGGAATAGAAGCTGTATCGATTTTAAACATTTATTCAATATCACTTCCTTCAGCCAAAATCTCTTTCGGCTCTCCGAAATCCACAAGGCATTCCACAATACCCTGCAACCTTGGTGGCTTACTCTTAATATCATAATCAAACTCCTGCAAAGTGATTAACCACTTTGCCAAATGATCAGGTGGTTGTAGCTTGTTCATAAGCAATCTAAGCCCTTCCGCCTTTGTATAGAACACTACCTTTTCATAGAGGATGTAATGCCTGAATTTCTTAGTCCCAAAGACCATTGCAATACACATATTCTCCATGTAGGTATAATTGATCTCTGAAATGCCCAATTTTTGGCTAGCAAAAGCTATCAGATGATACCACTTGTCCTCCCAAATTTGGGCTAAACAGCAGAGCTGATACTATGCATGGCTGCTGAAAATATATAGAACACCTCACCTCTTTTAGGTGCTTTTAAAAAGGGTGCTTTTACTAGCTCCTGTTTCACATCCTCAAAAGCTACCTTACAAGGGTTGCTCCATTCAAATGAACAGCTAAAGGATAATAAGTTCGTTAATGACAACGTCCTTTCTGCCAAGGCATTTATAAACCTCCGATAGTACCCTATCGATGGACAGAAAGCTATGAACCTCTTTCAGAGTGCTTGGTGGACTCATAGCAACTATAACCTTGATCTTTTCAGGGTCAGTTGCTATCCCTACTGAACTGACCACATGACCTAGCAATAGCCCATAAGGCACTCCAAAGACACACTTCCATGGGTTAAGAGCGATACAAAATTGTCTGCAATACTCAAAGCATTTTCTTAAGATAACCAACATCCTTTCCCTTATAGTGGCTGCCCCCAGGTCATCAATAAATACTTACAACTCATCTGGGGAAATGTCACCAAAGGTCTTGTCTGCTGTTCGTTGCCACGATCCAGGTGCATTGCATAAACCAAAGGCCATCACATGGTATGCAAAAGTACCAAAGACAGTAATAAAAGTTATTTTCAACTTGTCTTCTTCTGCAATTGCCATCTGGTTATATCCCGCAAAACAATCCATGAATGAATGTATTTTCCTACCTGCTAATTGATCTAAAATCTGGTCAATAAACGGCAACGGGTAGTAATCCTTAACCGTCTGCTTATTCAGCTCTCTAAAATCTACACATAATCGGATCTGGTTATTTTTCTTCTTCCTGATAACTACTGGTGAGAACACCATTCTGTGTGTTGAACAGGGAAGATCAAACCAGCTTTCCATAACTTCTGTAACTCTTCAAGCAGCCCATCCCTCAATTCAAAAGGCATACGCCTTACTTTCTGATGCACAGGATGACTACCTTCTTTTACAGGAATAGTATGAACAGCTAGGCTGGGAGGAATGCCTCTCAGCTCATCATAGCTCCAAGAAAAGATGTCGTGGAATTCTTGAATCAAGGACACATAGTCCTCCCTTTCTGCTGAACTAAGCATGGAACCTAATTTAATTGGCCGCGAATCATTCGGCGTGCCAAGGTCTAACTCAATCACATCCGCATCTCTTATCCTATCTTGCGGCTCTATTGGCTCATTTAGAGTTATCTGATAAATATCCTCTGTAGTGGACCCCTCTTTAGATTCATCGCTGGATGATGTCTCACTACCAGATGAATCATCTGTTGTCTCTAATTCAGTAGAAGATAAAGGAGCTCAGGGTAAGCATTGTCTATTACTCGATTAGCACCTCTACCTAGAACCACTCGACCGGCGGGTATATCGACTTGACAGTCTGTTCGTAAGATCCAAGGCCTACCTAGCAAAACCCGATAGCTAGGACGTCCTGCAAATCTGATCACCCTAAAGTCCAAGAAACATTCTACACTCGCAACCGTAACATGGACCCTAGTAACGCAACCTTCTGGTTGTCTTAGACTATCATCAGCCATTCTAAGGAGGGTGGAGCTATCTTTCTGGTTGCCTAGACCCAACCTCTCCATCAACTCTGAACTCATGATATTGACTGAGGATCCAATGTCTACAATGCCATGTTCCACTAATATTCCATCTACATAAGCTGGAACCCTAGGGCAGTTCTTTTCAGCATGATCAAACCAATCTTTCCCTACTCGTGCTATGCCCAAAGGTTCTACAATATACCCAATATGCAGGATCTTCTTAAATTCCTTGCGTACTCCTGGAGATAATTTAATCAATTGCAAGAGGTTCACATCTGGTTTAACTTCGCAAAGAGAACTTGCTAAATCAAAGTCATGATAAGTAGCCAAAGCTCTCTTTTCACGCCAAACCATCCTCTCTTTTGGTCTTTGGACTGGTTTTGGTGCTTCTTTCTTAGCTCTTGCCTTCTTTCTTGGCACTTCCTCATCCTTCTTAGGGTCACCTTTCCTGTCAACCGGCCTTAGCGGTCCCCCTTCCATGTTAGGACTCTGGACTTGTGTCCCCTTATCCCCTTGTTTAGGGTTTGCCTCAGCCGGTTTTGCATGATCTTTGTCAACCTCTTTAGCCTTTTGGCCTCTTGTCACGGCTCTTAAGTTAGAGGTTTCAGTATCATTAACTCATACAGCCTCAATAAGGCTGACTCCGTTGCCTTGTGGCAACTCTTCTATAGTTGTTTTTCCCCTCTGTAATATTTGTCTTGGTGCGTCATTCTGCTGCAAGTTATTTCCTTGCGCTCTATGATTCATTGGGCCCCGGCTATTTACTCCCTTGTTGGAGGGAACTAATCTTACTCCAACAGGTAGCAGCTAAGTGGCTTGACTTCCCACAAATGTCACATTTCACATTTGGACAGTTTCTAGGGAAGTGCTGTCCACCACACCACTTACAACTGAATCTAGAGGGTCCACCCTCTTCAGGGCGTCGACTCCCTATCAGATTTTGTTGCTTCTTTAAGAAATTAGCATCGACAGCTATTTGTCGATATTGTTCGATAATGCTTCATCATGTCCTTAACTTCGCCAAGGACATTAGATGCACTCGATTCATAGCCTCGATCGTCAACCCATCGTTCCATTGGCCTAACAATCTGATTTGGCATTGGCTATTGACCCACAGGAACAACATTAGAATTTGAAACTTGGCCTCCAACATTTGGTGGAGCCAACTGACTTGCCATAGGCATAGTCACACTGGGAGGAGCTGGCAGGAAAGGTACATTCTGAACCACACTCCCTCTCCCATTAGGGTTAGTCATAGGCATCCCTTGACTTCCATTCGTCAATGATGGATTGCCTCCAGATACTAAACCCCCATTAACATTCATTCGAGAGGAGTAGGTCGTTTGTAATCGTGCTTCTACTCCCTCTACCCACGTAATAGTGGTGTCTATATCTACCAAGGCCACACTGCTCAATTGTACTTGGATATTAAAGTCCAACCCATGCAAAAAATATTGCAATTGGGCAGCCGACGGAATGGGAATGTAAGTTTGTAACTTAGGAAATACTTCCTTCAACTTCTTGGCATAAGCTTTCACATTCTCATGAGGGTCTTGGCGCGTTACATTCAAGATCCGCAACCAATATTGGCCACCTCTTTCAGGGGCATATTCCGCTCGAAAAGCTGCATAGAATTGATCAATGGTGGTTATGGTCCGAGACTCTATGTTGTGATACCATACCGCAGCCCTTCCTTTTAACGTCATATTGAAGAACATCATGAGATGTCCCTCGTCTTGGATGCGATAATTGAACATCAATCTTTGAAATTCATAAATGTGAAATTCTGCATCCTCTTCCGCTAACCCATTAAAAATGGGCAAGGGAACTTCTAAGGCTGGTAAATCCAGCGTCCTTGTAGGAATTGCAATAGACTGTGCCATGGTGACAGTCAGATTAGCAATGGGAGTTTGAACGGGTGAATTCACCCCCCCACTTAAGGTGGATAGACTTGGTGGAGGAGAGGAAGAACTTACGCTTCCTCCTGCACCTAACAGACTATGTAGAGCAGTTGGGTTACTAAGACCACTGCCTCTTATACGTACCGGGCTACTCCTTTGAGGAGAATAACGACTTACAATCTCCAACTGTTGTCTAGCCCTCTCAGCACGTTCTGCTTTTTGGATTTCGGCTTGACGGTCCTTGTCAGAGGACATAAACTAACTTCTTTTTGGTCCCTAGAAACCCTAGATCCAAAAACCACCACTTATAAGTGGCTCTCAGTAGACGCACCACTGATGGGACCTCAAATGGGCTGGCACTAGCTATAGCACTAGCCGGACCTCATGCTCATGACACACAAACACCCTCACGGCCTCGCGGACCAGGAGCGTCAATCTAATGCTAAAGGACAAACTGCCCTAAAGCTTAATTCCTGCGTTTATAGTTTATAGTCCAACGTTTCCCTAAAACTCCTCAAAGGGAGAACCCTTAGTACATAGGCATAACGCCTCATCACACACACATAGGAGGCACTCCACCGAGAACTAATAGTCGGAGCCCCACTACAGCTCTCCTACATCGCAGGGATTGGCCCTTTGATGCGCTACTAGACGTATAACACATACGAGCACAAACTCCTCTCAAGGTACCAATATTTTACGTTCCAGGATGTACCATTCCTCACTATAATTTCCCCTTAGGACCCAATGACTAACCTACAGCTTAGGACATCCTCTCACGCTCATCGTTGGTCACAACCTAAGGAAGACAGGTGCCATGCATCCAGGAGGTTTTTTCTGATATCTTTTAATTATTATGCTTAATGCAAATCGTGTATGGCTATGTGCTCAGACAAAAGAAGGATCAGCATCGTGTATCGTGCATAAAGCATTCTTTCCATGAATTTCACTAATACGTGGTGCGTTGAAAGGAGGCACCGAGCCATATGCTCATGCTACCATCCTTTTTATTTAAATCGTTTCCTATATGCCAAGTGCAATTCATAAATCAAATCTTTTCTTTATCTTTCAGCGTTTCAACCCCTCCTCATCCAACTCTTAGCATTTTGCATCATTGATCAGTTAGATAGGGTTTCTATGCATTTTTCCCTTTTAAAAACTCGATAAATACGCACAAAACATAGAAACGGGAAAAAACCGAGGCCAACCTTGTGCTTTGCCATCCTTATACATTGCACAAACATAGATATAATTTTCCTTAGCCCATTTTCTATTTTTTCCTAATTTTAAACCTATTTTTCTCCATTTTTGGGCATTTTTCTCTATTTTTCTTTAATAAAAAATGAGTGAAAATGAAAGTTGATTGTGGGCTATGGCCCTTAGGTTCATTGATAGCAAAAACTCAGATTTAGTTGGTGTGACATATCATATTTCTCATTTATATAGCAAAAAACCCAATTTTACCCTTAAAATACGTGTTTTTCATGTATTTTAACACTAATTTCGACCATGTAGCCTTATATTTTCTGATTTTCAGGTTGCAAACAGTTAAAACTCATGGAAAAAAATATTATAATGAACTTTCATCCCATATGAACAAGGTTTCATAGAGCAAATAGCATAAAAAGATCATTTTTCTTTATAAAAATAGCATTACCGCTTATTTTCAGGTCTCGGTTTCTTGGTCTTGATTACGGGACTGATTTCCAGCATGCATTTAATGCTCAACATCTTCAAGAACAGCACTCTTCATGACTCCATCCATCGGAAAGCAATCCGGTCTCATCCGGACAAGCTTTCCTCCATCATTCTTCATTGTCTTCTTACACACAAGAACAGCCCCTTAAGGGAGAGAGAGGGAGGAGAGAGAAAGACTAAAATCAGAAATCTTCATCCAGGCCATCATTACATGAGCGAGAGGCGGCGATATGATCAGCAGGGAGAAGGTAGTCAAGCCCCATGATCACTTGGGTGGGTTGTTTGCAGGCTGGGATCTCCATCCCTCCACATCATGGCGCAAAAATCGGCGTGAAGATGATGCCCTCTTCCTCCATTCTCTCTCCACGTTTTTTCATGCCCCCCAAACTCAAAAATTGAAGGGGAGTTAAAATTCCCCCAAAGGGCACCCCTTTTGGCCCTCTCAAATGTCCACCTTTTCATATCTTGCCCCTTTTGTGGCCATTTCCCTGTCCGGTGTCCAAATCGAGTGCTGTAAATTTTTGCACATCCGGCTTGACATCGCATTGGCTGGCAACTCCTGACAACCCGCACGGTAGTTTAAAAATTTATTAAAAATCAACAAGTGTCGCTCGGGCGCCTTTTAAGAGTCGTATTTCACTTGGTGCTTAAAATCGTCCTAGCTGGAGCCGCCGCCTTCGACGTTGAATATTTTCCCCTTGATATTCGTAATTTTTGGCTATTTTTAAGCACTTCTCGGCATCAAAACTCCGCTCTCAAAAGCTGTATCAATGTCTCTAACAAACTCATCTGCTGCAAAGATCTTATCCTTCATAAGAAGAATGGGTGGTAAATGAGGCTTATCATAGATGATCTCAAAAGGTGCCTTATCAATACTAGAGTGCACCATGTTATTGTATGCAAACTATACTAAAGGAAAATACTTTTCCCATTCTCTTTGATTATCAAAGACGTAGGATTTCAAAAGGTCCAGAACTGTAGAATTAGTACTTTCACTCTGTCCAATCGTTTGAGGATGATAAGAAGATGAATTAACCGAGTGTCCCGAGGTTCTCGAAGAGAGCTTGCCAAAAGAGGCTGGTCATGCTGGGATCTCGATCACTTATAATGGACTCAGGCATGCCATGATGCTTGAAAATATGAGCAATGAATAGCTTAGCCATATGAACGGCTTTGATTGTCTTTCACACAATTATAAAGTGTGCTTGCTTACTGAATCTATCAATGATAGTCCAAATTGCATCGTTGCCTGCTTGTGTGCAAGGAAGCTCCATGATAAAGTCCATGGCTATACTTTCCCAAGGCTCATTGGGAATAGGTAATGGCTTCAGTAGACCAGGTGATTTATGCCTATCATACTTTACTTTTTGGCATATCTTGCACTCGCGGACATATCTTTCAATGTCAACTCTAAGAGTGGGCCAAAAGAAATATGTTTCCAATGCTTGAGTAGTGGGTAGAATACCCCATGTCCAGCATATGGAGATGCATGTGCTTCATCCATTACCTTGTATTGCAATGGTAATGCTACATAAATTTCTTGATGATGATACAAATAACCATCTCGAATTGAGTAAGGTGTAATCGATTGACCTGATCCCATATGGTTAAGAAGTTGGAATCAGTTGTGCATACATTTTGGGTAAATCCATGAACTCGTTATGGTAAACAGTTGTGATTGCATTCACTCGAGGTCACCATGACAGAGCATCTGCTACCACATTTTTAGTTCCAGATGTGTGAAGGATTTGAAAGTGAAACATAGATAAGAAATTTTCCCAACACATATGTTTCACTGAGAGCTTATTTTGAGTGAGGACGTATCTTAGACTTTGGTGATCTATTTTAATAACAAAATCTGCACCAAGTAAATAGTGTTTCCATACTTGAAGAGCAGATACCACTGCCATAAGCTCTTTTTCATATACCGGAGCATGTAGCTCATGATCCTTGAGGCATCGGTTCTCAAACGCTATTGCATGATTCTCTTGGTTAAGCGTTGCTCCAATGCAATCCCCAGAAGCATCGTAGTGCACTTCAAAAGGTTTTTGAAGATCCGGAACTATAAGAATTGGTTCTTGAGTCACAAGAAACTTAATTCTTTCAAAGGCAGTTGCCTTGATCCCTAATAAAAAGGCATTCGCTTCTTAGTAAGGTCATGTAGAAGAGATGCAATATACGCAAAACCTAGTATGAACCTCCTGTAGTATGAACATAGGCCCAAGAAACTTCTAACTTCATGTACAGAAGTAGGTGTAGGCCACTCAACAATGGCTCTAATCCTCTCAAGATCCATTCTCACCAGATTGTGAGAAACAATATGGCCCAAGTAATGAATTTCCGAAAGAAAATTTCACTCTTCTTAGCATTGACCTGTAGTCTATGCTTGTGAAGCTCTTGAAAAACAATAGATAGATGTTTTCTATACTCTTCTTCAAACTGTGAAAATATTAGAATGTCATCAAAGAAGACACGTGTGAACTTTGAGTGAGGTCTGAAAATTCTCTCCATCATTTAATTGAATGTGACAGGTGCATTAGTCAAACCAAATGGCATGTCTAAGAACTCGTATAGTCCAAACATTGTACAAAAAGCTGTCTTATGAACACCTTCAGGTGCTATCCACATCTGGTGATAGCCGCTCTGGAGATCAATGCAACTAAAGATACTAGCCCCTTGCAACTTATCCAAAATATCATCTATCCTTGGGATAGAAAAATGATTCTTGATTGTGATCTTATTCAAATATATGTACTCTATGCATATACGGAAAGAACCGTCTTTTTTGAACAAGTAAGACTGGAGAGCAGTATGGAGAAGAGCTAGGTTGAACTAAACCTTTTTCCAATAGTTCGTTTATTTGTTTTAGGATCTCCTCTTGCTGACTTGCACTTACTCGTCGATAAGGCGGTTGATTAGGTGGTGAACTTCCTGGGATAAGATCAATTGTGTGATCTTCCAGGCGCTTAGGAGGTAACTCTCTTGGAAGTGAATCACCAAAACAATCTTCATATTATTTAACAAAATCATGTCTGTCTTGATCAATTAAAGAGAGGGGTTCTTTTAAAGCATGAGACTTAGAAGCATTAGTTGGTATTGTGTGTTCATTAGAGGCATCAAGTGCCCCTGAATTATTAGCTTCTTTTAACTCTCTCACAACACAGAAATAGCTTTCTTCATTTCTTTAGAAATGCTAACATGACTAACCATTGGCACGTGCCAATCTCTAGCATTAGCAATGTATACTATGTTTCCACCCTTGAATTGAAATGCAAGGGTCTTCTTAACAAAATCGGAAAGAGGTCTAATCTTGTAATACCAAGGCATACCTAAGATAACATCACAGTTACCAATCGGTGCAAGTAGAAAAGATTCTTGGTCACAGTAATCCCCAATTCTAAGATTCAACTTCCCTTGGATAGGAGTAGAATTGGTTGTAAGTCCTTCAAATGCCAAACCTAATCCGTTTGGTATTCCCAATCAATCCGATGGAATTTTAGCCTTTCAACAGTATCGACACAAAATTATCTGTGGACTCTAGATCAAAGAGTATCAAAACCCGTTGATTGTTGAGTGTCCCCCAACCCTTTAAGAGTTGTATCTTCTTCTAATTTGAATGAGTGTTAGCTTGCACATCCAGAATAGAAGTTAAGGATTATGGAGGAGGATCTTTAATCACATTTTCTTCCTTCCTTTTGTGAGAACAATCACACTTCATATGCCCTAACTCATCACAAAGAAAGCACCTTCCTTTCTCTTTGTACTTTTGTATCTCTGAGGGTGAGAGATACTTGCACTTGTTGTTGTTACCCTCCTCTAGCTTTGAATATTGGTCATGGGTAGAGGTAGGTCTTCTTTGATTAGTCATGTCTCTTGGTTGATCATAGAGCTGCTCTTGTCTAGTTCTATATAACTCATCTCCACAACTTTCGAGATGTACCAGGTGTATGCAAACTTTCAGCTATGATGGCAGACTCCATCATGCGAGATAAGGTTTCATGTGGATACACCTTCATGGTTCTGTGTAAATGAGGGAGTAGGCGAGCTTCAAACTTCCTTTTCTTCTCTTCATCATTGATCTCCATGAAAGGAGTAACCTTGAGAAGAGTAGACCAAAACTTGTCCACATAACTAGTGACCTTCTCATGCTCTTTCTGGCCTAGCCTATCCCACTCCTTTTTTACATCATTCTCAAAATCAGGAGGCAAGAACTGAGCATAAAAATTCTTTTTGAACTTTTCCCAGGTCGTTGGTTTCCTTTCGTCCAAAATGAGAGCCAACCACCAATTGCTAGCAATGTCTTTCAAGTGCATGCCTACATGCCTGAGCTTGGACTTTTTTTAGAAATTACCATTAAAAAAAGTACAAGCTAACGCCATACCAGGATCTCTCTTACTGGAGTAAGAGTCAAACTTTATGTCCTTATCCCCAGACTTGAAAGTCTTAGTTTTCTTAAGCTTGCTCCTCTTGTTGTCCCTCTTTGTCTGTCTGTGGATTGCACAAGACTTAGAACCAAGAGAGTAGGAACTAGAAGATGAGGAGGAGGAGGAGGAACTTGAGTAATTAGGGGAGTAGTTGGTTGCTAAGGGAGATGAATTCCTCCTTATCAACCTCACTCGAGGTGAGGTCTTTTTACTCTTCTTGACCTGAAAGTCCTTCTTCCTTCTAGGAAGCTTCTCAGCAATTGGATGCTTTACACCTTCACCATCAATTGGTGCAATGTGTTTCCTCTAGTATCACCATATTTTAGCAAATCCAGTCCTTCATAAGTAGCTTCTTTCCTTGCCCTTAAGCTATCAATCAATGGACGTACTTTGGGAATCTCCAACAAGCTATGATAATCTATCAATTGAGCATGTAATTGCTCACTTGTAGGCACTTCATCAATTGCCATCTTTACCTTCTTCTTGAATGAAAGGTCTTTACTTTAAGAAAAGCAAAGAGACCTGCTCTGATACCATTATTATAAGATCCAAGATATACACTTGACCTTCTCATATACTTATAAGATATATGGTGAATATTATGTTGGCACAGAGAGAGAATAGATGAGAGAAAAGATTAAAGATGTAGAGAGAAAGAGAGAGAGATAGAGAAATTGAAAACACACTAGGGACTGGAAGATGGGTCAATCCCCCCCTGTGGAGTTATATTATTGACAAGGAGCAAGCTCCTCCATTACACATAAACTAGTTCTTAACTTGTAGATCTTGGGAACAAGATCACGGTTTCTTGCACGGTATACAACGGGCTAACACTTGCACAACCTGGAAGTTAGCACCTTTTGATCCTTCTTGAGTCTCTCCTTCTCTCCTACACAATACGTGTAGGGATCTCCTGTTGCAACTTGATTTCAGCAGAGCTTCTGTAGCACTTGCACCTTCTCTCCTACACAATATATGTAGGAATCTCCTCTTGGAACTTGATTTCAGTAGAGCTTCTATAGCACTTGCACCTTCTCTCCTCCTCTTGCATGCATGCAAAGTGATGCTTCCTTCCCCTCTTCCACACCCAAGGAGAGCCTCCCTTTCATAGGCTCTAAGAGCTTCTCTTCTTGGAGAGAGACTTGAGCGCCAAGATTGGAAAGGTTGATCTTCATGTAAGATATGGTTGTTCTAGGACCTACTCTCCAGCACCAATTTTGGAATATCTCTATGTGTGTTGCTCAAATGGAAGAACTTCCAACACAAAAGTTGTAGATCTCGCCTTTTTTAATCATGCACGTGCACCATTTTTAGAGATCGGCTTTATATTGCGATGTATTTTTAAAATGGATTCACCATGTCTATTTTAAGAAAAGCAGCTTTTTGAACTCTATTCTTAACTTATGGTCCATGCAACCACATTGAGCCATAGATAAGGAGAGTTCATTAGATTGCCTTGGGCCTCAACCTTAAGATGAATTCCACACAAAATCTTGTGTCATCTTAGACCTTAGAAAGGGAAAATCACTTCTCTCCTCACTTCGAGAGGATCATGTCTCTCGTCTTTTTTAGTGAGAGAATTATCTATCTCGTCTTTCCTAGTGAAAGAATTACTTCTCTCCTTAATTCATTAAGAGAGAAAATGCATTAAACCTTGACTTGTAAGGGAGAGGATGACCCCAAATGAATGCAATGCTCATTACACACAAGTAAACGTTCCCAGGCGTCTCCGGATGCACACATAAATGCATATACCCAATGCTAATGCACTCCCTCTTCTTAGAACTCAATTTATCTTCATTTATGTGTAACTCCTTGGTTCTTGTGTACACTCTTAAACTTGGCAGACACTTTCTTCCCCCTTCATAACTTGTATTGCATGTACCAGATATCCCTGTCACAGTGCTCTGATCACCCCATTAAGTGATGCACTAGGAATACTGGTCCCCAAATGGTCTCATGGCCATGCTAGATCATCATCAACACTTAAAGAAAAGTGGGTCATTAATTTATTGACATAAATTTACTAAATAGAGAATGCGTAATAAGCAATAAATTTAGTAACAAATAGAGCCAAGAGAAACTTGAAAGAGAAATTAATGCTTTCCTTAAGGAGGTCTAATATAAAAAAGATTAATCGATCTCTCACCAACTGGCACAAATCTTGGTAAAGAAAGGAGAGTTATACAAAGAAAAAGAGAAATTCTTAAAATAGTCATTGTCATTTGAGTCAATGACTCTTCATGAGTTATAATGAATCAATTGGAAAGTGTGAAAGTGTCGAGAAAAAAAATGGGCCCGACACTAGCTCTAGGGCTCTAGCCGGGTCTCCTTCTCACCTAAACAATCCCATGGCCTCATAGCTAGGAGCATATAGACACTATGAACTGATTTAACCAAATAATGCATTTGTGGGATACTTTTTCTAAAGCATAGTCCAATGTATTGCCCTTCCTGACTCCAAGCAATTGGAGTACCGAAACAGATTGGTGTCTAGCACCTCATATCAAATACACAGGGAACATCCCCTAGCTGATTGTCGTCACCCTACTATGGCTCTCCTACACCCCAAGGATTAGCCCTTGGATGCACCGTTTCAACATAAAGCATATGCAAAACATAGTCCTCTCTTTGAATATTTGTTCCAAGAGATAATTCAATCCTTACACGATCATCTAAACCTACAGCTTAGAGAACCTCACACTCAACGTGAGTTGAATATTCTTAAACAAGCGCTATGCATTCAAGAGATCTTTCTCATGATACCATGTATAAAATACGGATGCAAAGTAAATGTTGTTAAGTACACAAACAAGTAAACTTTTTTATCACATAGCATAGATTGTGGGTAAACAATTCTTTTCATGACTTCAACCTAACATAATACATTATTGCTAAGGCATCACACCGAAGTAATTCCTACTACTTCATTTCTTTAAAAACTTACAACGAATGAATCCTATATGTCAATATATACATAAAATCATACTTCAATGGATTCTTAACTTTCCACAAGCCTTTCCCCTATCGTGTACATGTAAAGAGTATTTTTATGTATGTTTCATATATAAAAAGTGATAAATGTGAACTTTAATCTAAATAATGGGGATAAGCTAAAGTTCAATCTCATGTGCTAGCCCCACCATGCATTCACGAACACATTCATATTTTTTATAATTTTTTCAAGCATTAAAAACTATTTTTTTCTATTTTTCCTGATTTATCTTATTATTTATTTTTTGTTTTAATGATTTTCATACATCTAGAGCTTGCATGAGCCAAAAACTAGCATTATACATCATATGACTCTATATGAATACTAAAAGAACCATGAAAATACATAAAACCCTCAATTTTTTCGAAATCCCACAATTTTTACATTGCGGGTTTTCTTGATTTTCATTTTTATTATACAAACAGCAAGAACCAACTGATAATTCTGATTTTTCATGCACTAGAAATCATATTCAAACATTGAAAGCCATTTTCCACAATATGCGCAAAAGATTCATTAAAAAAACGTCAAAATCGCACACTTACCCATTTAATTTATTACAAAGCCATATGTATTTCAAAGTCGGCAAGCCATTGATACTCTTCCATGGTCACTAATGCATCCCCAACCTTTGATTTGCACTCCATAACACTCCTCCATCATCACATGTTCAAAATTTAATGCTTCAATCCACCTCTCTCACATAGATTGAACCATGGGAATAAGGTACGGAGAGAAGAGAGAAAGAGGAGAGAGAAAGTCTATTGAAATAAGAGTTTTCTATTTATTCCACCATTTTATGTGCGGTCTCTGGTAATGCAGAGCAAAAAAATTCTTTATCTCAACCCTCGGAGCATTCCTCAGCATTTCCCCAGTCACACAAGAATCGAGAATTGATGAATTTGAGGTCCTTCACAGTGAAAAAGTATTTTTTCATTAATCTCTTAGCTTAATCATTAACTTTAGAAGTTAACCGATTTAGTTTTTATATGTTTACACTTTTCAAAAGAAGTGGTTTCGGCCTAGATAGAGGGCTAAATGAGCTGAAAATTGCGAACGGATTGGATGATTGGCTTTATGGCATCAAAATCTATCAATTTGGCCTTCGTCACACACTTTCTAGCTCCTGGATCCGATAGTTGCTTTATAACACCAAACCTTGCAGGCATTAAATGGGGGATCAAACGACCTTCAATTGACGAGCAGAGACTTGTATTGGGTTATTGGCATCAAAATGCATCTAGGAAAACTCTAGCTCTTTGATCCACAACGGTTTCATTTTCCATGAAAATTTGCTCTTTTATATCTCTTGAGGTTCTTTTGCGCTTTAAATTGGCTTTAAAAATTCACTCTCATTGGTGACTATGGGATAGGGTGCCTCAATCCATCGAACCCATGAACTGGCCTACACATAAAGAAACCATTAATGGCATCAACTTGCTTCAAAGAAGAATACTCAACAAAACACAAATACAACTTTCACCCTACCTCCTGACCAAATCAAGGCATGAAGATCCTCAAGGGATAGGTCAAGTATGATTTGACCGAGATCCAAATTCAATTACTAACCAACTGCTCCAACATTAGCTGGCCAAAAAGAACTATCAGAGGAGTCATCCTAAGTGGTGGTCTGACCTACCTACCTAACCACTGGACCAAGAACTCCTACTAGGTGAGGACTCCTATAGCCTAGTCTTTCATTTTCAGATCCTTTTGATTCATCACTTTTTAATACTTCTGGACTTGATACTCAAGCATGTAAAAAGGAAGGAGCTAAGCGTATTGTGACTCAAGGCGAACAGGGCATCGACCTTAGATTCTGTCTCAGCACCCAAAACCTACCAAGCCCTTACAAGGTGACACTAAATCTTTTTCTTCTTTTGCCCACTTTTGTTTTCACTCCAACCATCCTTATTTATTATTTTGGCTATACAAGGTGACACTAAGGCATTGCGATCCCAAGTCTGACTCATTCCCAAGTACCTACCAAGCCTTCACAAGGCAATGATCTTCTGCTCTTGGCATTGTTCTTTTGTTTCATTTATTTTTTCTTTTTTTCAAGGGTTAAAACCCCTTTTTACACACCTCTATATTTTGACTTTTTCAAGTATATTCATTGTTTTTTCTCCTATTTCTTTTATTTGGTAAGTTTCTCTAGCTGCCTCACAACTAGCAAAAACTCATAGAAACAACTGCCTAGCAAGCTAATAGAATAGGGTCACTAGGAATACTCTCAATAACAACTCTTTAAATGTCTAACAATGTATTCACATGAGGCACGCAACTAGCCAAACCTTCCCAAACACACATTACCCAAACTTAGGGACTTCACACCTTGATTTTGCTGGTCCCCAAAAGAAGAAAATTTCCCACATACATATATACATATATGGCACAAAGAAAAAAAATCATAAGGGAAGGCCATCCCCTAGACTTTGCCATAAGAAGTTTCTATTCAATAAGAGGCTCACTCTAGTTACTCCATCAAATCTGTCCTTGTACAATACTAAGACAAGAAAACATTAACTGCACCCGCACCAAATGAATACAGGGCCTTCTTGACCTTATGAAATCAACCAATGCATTGCAAAAGAACCTGACCCTCTTAGCCTAATGAAAACAAGACTATAAAGCATATGATGCCAGGAGGCATATTCCACGGTGGATTTCGTAAGGTTTTCTTATGGATTCCGTAAAACTAGAGGCATATTCCACGGCGGAGGTTTTTTGGTGGATTCCATAAAACTATATGTATTTGCCGGGGCTCGTACACAAGGCGGATTCCTTGTGCGAGAAGTTGATTTGTAGCTAAAGACTGTTAGGTATTCACTATTGTTTGTTTATTTTATTTATAGACAATTATGAATGCTTCAGTTGATGTGTAGAGCAGATAGCGGTGGCTTTGGACACACTAGGCGTTAGCGTAAGTCCAAGCATAAATTTCATAATTATGATTGGTTATCTTAATTATAATATATAATATTATGTATTTACTAATGGTACGAAGCGGAATATGTGGCAAATCTAGCAAATCAAATCTCAATCATAAACAACTTTATGACACATATAATAGAACTTAGTGAAAAAATCTAACAAATCAAACATCTCAACTATTAAATACAGACAACATTATAATACATAAGAGGATTTGAATAACTCGATAGATTGAGAAAGACAAGAGAAAAAACTTATTTCAATAAAAGTATATCTTAAATCTCATATTATAAAATAATCTATATTAAAAATAAATTAATTAATAGTACTAAGAACAATTATCTAATTATTACTAAAGAAGTTTAAAGTTATAACTTACAAATAGAGTAATAATTTTAATAATACAATATCATATAAATAAATAATATTATATATTATACTTAAGGTAACCAATCATAATTATGAAATTTACGCTTGGACTTACGCTAACACCTAGTGCTATCCAAAGCCACTACTACCTGCTCAATACATCAACTGAAGCATTCACAATTGTTTATAAATAAATAAACAAACAATAGTGAATACCTAGCTGTCTTTAGCTGCAAATCAACTTCTCGCACAAGGAATCCACCTTGTGTATGAGCCTCGGCAAATACATATAGTTTTACGGAATCCACCGTGGAATATGCCTCTAGTTTTACGGATTTCGCCAAAAAATCTCACGGAATCCACAGTGGAATATACCCCTGGCATCATACCTCAGGATGGGATAGTAATTGCCCTTAGTTACTATTAGCTACTCAATGTGAAGCTAGTAGTGTCGGGTAAGCACTAAGGATGTGAGCAGTTATCCGTTGCACGTCTTCAACTAAATGAGTTTTTTTATTTATTTTACCAAGTATCTAGTATAGGACAATGAATCAATAGAAGTCTAATTATTAGCAAACAAGTGATTCTAATAAGATTAAAAACTAGTGTTAGTGCTATAGATGTCCTTCATGGGAATAGGAGAGTCAAAAGATAAGATAGAAATATTATGAATGCTAGGTCTTATACTCAAAGCATCAACAATAACAAATAAAATTGTTATTCTAGTTTAGTAGTAAGTAAAAATTTAACCAAGAATTCTAGAAAAAAATAGTAAAAGATTGACCTATCTTACCTTGATTTGAGATCTCTATCTTTACTAGAAAGCGTGAATTTGCAACAGAATTAGGAAGTTAAAGAAATTTTTTAAACTACTTTTAAGAAAAATTTTGTTAGTCTCAATGTTTATCAAATCAAAAGATAACAACATTAAAGGCATACTATAATCGTCAAAAATTAGAGTGAGAATCATATTGAATGCCTACTTTGAATTTAAAAAAACAACTTATATCTTCTTGTGAATCAAGTTAGTCTATAACTAGAGAGTTGAAGCTTATAAGGAATTTTACAAAACATTTACTTATGACATACTAAAATTTAAAAAGAAATATATTAAAGATAAGGCTAAAGTTAGATAAAATACTAGTCTCTTGATAAAAAATAGTAATATTCAAGTTCTATGGTATATTTAGATATGATTATCTTTTAATATATGTATATTTATCTTTTAATATATGCATATTTAGACAAAACCATGTCTAATATAAGTTTTAGATCTTTGTACAAGCTAAAACTTTTTTTCTTTTGGGATTATACTCAAATTCCAAATGGATTAAAAGCTATCCTACTAGGAAATTATATGTTTGTATAGGTTGAAATTTACAAATTTCACCAAGTTTGGGTTAACTGTGAGACCTACTTTCAAGATAAATAACTTTCTTTGTAGATAGAATTAGGTCATGATGATAACTAGAGAGTTGTAGACAACAAAAAGTTCTATAATTCATGTCCCAATAATGGATTACTAAATCTGAAGGTAAGGTCATAAAAAATAGGGCTCAAAGTTGGCTACTATACAATTTTTTGCATACTGCTGTGAAATTTACATTCAAGGTCACTTTAGGACTCAAATAACTTGCTAAATCTAATAAAAATTGTAGATCTTTTTGAGGGCTAAAACTTTTGTTTTTACACCATCCTCAAAATATGAACCAGTAAAAAGTTACATTACTTGAAAAATAGTTGTTCAAGAGGATTTTTATAGTGAAGCATATGCAATAGCTAGACTACTTCCAAGTGTCTCTTCTATATAGCTTGTTACATAAATAAAGACTTAATATGATTAAACTTGAAACTTTTATAAAATAAAAAAAGTTATGATTTAATATAATATAAACTTCAAAATCTTTTTGGCTATAACATCGTATTTGCATAGCTAAGTCCTATAATCCAAATTTAGAGAAGAACAAATCGGATCAATAGTGATTTGTCTATAGTGATTTGCAATATTCATCTATAGTGATTTGTCTTGTAGATTGCGATTCCTTCTAAAACTTAACCACGCTAAGAAAATAACAAGGTACCATAAATAAAGCTTATTTCAATAAAAACATATCTTAAATCTCATATTCTAAAATAATCTATATTAAAAACAAATAATTTGAACATGTCAAAATGCCAGGGAAGTTGCAACCACTTGACATTCCCCAAATGAAATGGGAATTCATTAGTATGGATTTTGTTGTTGGCCTACCCCAAGTTCAGGGAGGATTCAACTCCATTATGGTTGTGGTGGATATCCTAACCAAGGTTGCACATCATATTCCTGTTAAGACAAACTATAAAGCCTCGGACATCGCAAGGTTGTTTATCAAGGAGATATTCAAACTGCATGGGTTGCCCAGAAGAATCATTAGTGATCATGACTCTCTCTTCACATCACACTTCTGGAGAGCTATCTTCGAAGCCATTGGAACTCAACTCTGTTTTAGTACAGCTTACCATCCCCAAACCGATGGTCAAACAGAGCGAGTCAACCAAGTCATTGTGCATATGCTTAGGGCACACTGCTATCGCGAACCCAAAAAGTGGATTCAATACTTGCCACTATTTGAGTTTGCCTACAATGCTTGCCACCAACAAAGCATTCAAATGACCCCTTTTCAAGCATTGTATGGGCACGATTGTCGTAGTCCTTTAAACTTTTCAGATCCAACCTTGAGAGTTGAAGCTTCAAAGCAAATGCTTGAAGATATGGATGACCAAATGAAGTCAATAAGACAGGACATCCAAGCCGCCAAGGATAGATAGAAGGCTTACACGGACTTGAAACGTCAAGATAGATCCTTCGTTGAAGAAGATATGGCCTTTATTCGCGTACGCCCAAAGAAGAGTTCCCTATCCTTAGGTGAATGCAAGAAGCTAAGTCCAAGATATTATGGACCCTACAAGATTCTCAAGTGCTTAGGGCCTAATGCTTACAGACTTCAACTCCCTGAGAACCTAAAGGTTCATAATGTATTCCATATCAGCCTACTGAAGAAGTATGTACCTAACCCTAGTCATGTGCTTCATGATCAACAAGTTGTAATGCCTATCCAAGGAGTCCATGAGCTACGGCCTGACAAGATCTTAGATGTTAGGGAGAGGCATTTGAGATCCAGAACATTGAGAGAATACCTCGCCCAGTGGAAAGACTATCCTGAAGAGGATGCCACTTGGATGGATGAAAGTACTCTCAACCAACAATACCCTCAGTTCTTCTCGAGATGAGGATATCTCGATTCCTCTAAGGGGGAGAGAATGTAATATTTTCGCTCGAAATATTAAGTCATACCCCGCACGCGCAATAATAATCCCCATCCGTGTTGTGCAAATAACGCCGTTAAAACCCACAAGCCGCACGAGAAACACCGCTTACGGAAAGGTAAATAGATAAATGATTAAAGTAGTGTAAATTTTTTTATTAATTACCCCCTCCCCTCAGCCGATGCATGGCAGGGGAGAGGGAGTGGAGCTAAGTGGAGAGAGGGAGGAGTGTGGTGTGGGGATGCATGAGGGAGGGGAGGCATGAAAGCCCTCCACGTGTGTGGATCTCCCCCCCCCCCCTTACACACTATAAAACCTCCCCCTGGAGCTTGGGAGGGAGGCACGAGGAGAGAGAAACAAGGCAGCCGTGCTGTCGCCTCCACCTTGTGAAGTCCACCTACTGCCACCTGCAACCACGCTGCTGTCGCCCACTCCATCACCATCAACATCACCTTCATAATCGTCGTCATCTTTCCCTCCTGCCCAATTATTCCCCTCCACATCATGTTCAATGACAGAGTATAAGAAGCTTCTTTGGAAGCTTCTAAAGGCAAGCTTCCATAAGCCTTGTGCATACGACTTATCCCCGGGATTTAAAATCCAAGCCTACAAGGCCCTGATCCTGCGCGGGAGAGGAAGATCGCGGACTGTGAGTCTTCAAGACGCACGAGTAACCCAAGGGAAGCTACTGCAACAAAAAATACGCTGCATAAATGGCCCCAAAACAAAAGATGCAAGGCGCACGCGCGGAAGTCTCCAACCCAAGTCTACGCATGGATATTCCTACGAGTTCTCATGCCCAGGTTCTATGAGCTTAATTCTGCATAAAATAAATGCATTAGGCACATTTAACTTCATGGGAAGAATGCATTTGCGCTGTCTCTAATTCACATAGTCAAGTTGAAATACATTTGGGAATTTATCTCGTTGGACGATTTACAAGAATTAGTGCATGTCGTGCATTTGGGTTGCTTGCATTTTCAAGTTGCGAAATCCAAAGCGCATATTGCTTAGGTTTAAAAGATGAAATTGTTTAAATGCATCTTTGATTGGCCGCGGAAAAGAAAAGTTCATAAGGCATTTAGGTAGTAATTTTCTACTTGTAGATTCATATGACATAATCGTTCTCGATGTTGACCAAGTAGTTGCATTGCAGGGAAATGAAACCATGAACTTGCTTGTTGCATGCGAAGATGCTTGCAATTTAAGACGGATTAAGTGCCGTAGAATGAATTTAGTCAACATTGGTTTTATGACATTCGTCATGCATAAACTTCATTTATCAAAGTTGTAACTAGAAAAGGGTGCATGACATATTAAAGCCTGAAATTCAATTGCATTAAATGAAAGGTTGTAGGCATAGCTTTTGATGTAAATCTATGTAGGTTTTATGCAAGATATCCCCCAAATTGTCAATCATTTTGATTTTAGCAAGGAAAAGAAATGGTCAATTGCAAACCTTATAGTTGCATAGAAGTAATGAATCGCATATTTGCACATAATGTGATGTCTTGCAACTATTTACACCTTTAGAACAAGTCTAGCATCTCTAAGAAAAGATCTTTCTCGTCGCAAGACAAGTAGACCAATTTACCTAAAACACTTGTATTGTTATAACCCTCAAGGGATTCGTAAAATCATAACTTGTTGGTATGATGAACACTTCAAAGTGCTAGGTAGGGTTTAGCACGTTAAAAATTCTACCTAGTATCCCACTTGGGATGCCAAGTCGAGACCTTCAAACCCAAAGGTCCTACCCATGTTCACGGAGCATTAGGGTTAGCTAAACACCCATGCAACAACGATCTAGGGTTTTACCCTAAGGATCGATCGACCTAATACTAAACTTCCGATTAAGTTTAGAATCCCTAAGACTTAACGTTATTGGACTAGTAAGGTTAGGGATTCGGTTGGGTCAAGAGGACTCCCAAACCCTACATCTTGACCAAACATATTTCTTGACCAAGAAACGGCGTTTGATGGGAGAAATGATCCCACGAGTTAGGTGCGACGCATGTGCAACAAGTTGCAACGTCGCATGGCTTTGTGTTTTAATCACAAGATAGATTTGCCACTCCTTGGAATAAGGTTGTCAAGTTCTAGCGCAAGTCTAACTTGCAAGAGGATGAGTAGTCATCCTACTACAACACCCTTCTTGGGCTGATTTGCCAAGTTAGGGGAAGTTATGTATTGCCTAGTAAGCAAAGGATCAAATCAAGTTAGGGCGACGAGCTTGCCCAGGATTTACCACTTAATTTAAGGAACCTAAGGTGTTTGTTAATTGAGTTGACAGGGTATAAACCCTAACCTAAGGAAAAAAGGGTAAACAAACAAACCCTTGGGGATCTTGCTAAGTTGCAATTGATCCCAGATTGAATGTTGGATGCATTCGGAGAAAAGGATTCACACCTTAGCAGTTGGCCAAATAAAACGACCACTGGATTGATTGTGTTTGTACAGTTTAGGAGCATTGTTTGTATTGCTTTGCTCAAAGAACTAAAGATGAAAATTAATTAATGCTTCAGGTTGAAGGCCTGGAGGGAGAGGCAGCATCAGTTACCCTCGACTGTCTGCCTGACCCTAACCAAGGGGGTTGTTAGCCGTGCCGGGAACGTGGACCGAACCTGCCGCGAGAGGTCTCTCCATTGGGCACTACTTGGAGCAGGAGGACGCTTGGGTGCTAGAGGGGGCTCTGGCCGTAAATCCCTTGCCTTCCGGGTCCTGCACAAGAGGCCGACGTGACTCAAGATTGGATCTCGAGGCCTGCATACTAGTCTACGGGCGAAAACTTAGATTAGTGATTCCTATGGATTACTGGATTGCCTTCAGGCGGATTATGGATTGCCTTCGGGCGGATTATGGAATAGCCTTCTGGCTGGATTATTATGATGTATTCCAAAGACTGATTAATAAGATAACCTGTTGAAAAGGAACTTGTTTGACACTGTTTTTCTATGTCAGTGCTAAGATTACGTGAAGGAATCGATGACTAATTGGCTAATTAAGGAAGTTGTTTTATGCGTGTCCAACTAAATGTGGTAGGTAATTAGACAACTAAAGCAACCCTAAGGAAAGTGCGGTGGATGTAGCCATGGGTCCGTCCTACGGATGGGTGGCCCCGGTTGGCCGTGAACTTTTCTCGAAAAAAATGAATAGCAAGGAACGTTGTCCTAGAGTCTAGGATACTAGAATCCCGATTTATGCTATTTTAGGGGAACGGAATGGGAATATGCCTTATGGGCAAAGAGGTCGAGCTTTGCATCCCTCTCGTTTCCCATTCTCCTTGAACCAAGTGCGGCATGAATCCGCTTCGACCCTGACGTTTATGCGTAAAGTAGTTCTCATGGGGTTCGACGCTAGCTACTGTTCTAGGAATTTGACCACTAGGAAAACCCTGATTCAGGTCGAGGTCCTAAGTGGGAATGGCCGGAATGCTGTCGCTTCGTAGCAGACTCAGTCCCGATGGACTGCTAAGACGTGTCCTATGAGCGAACAAGTGAACACGTTACAAGTGCTACCCAAAGCCATCGCTACCTGCTTTACACATCAACTGAAGCATTCACAATTGTTTATAAATAAAATAAACAAATAATAGTGAATACCTAGCAGTCTTCAGCTACAAATCAACTTCTCACACAAGGAATCCACCTTGTGTACGAACCCCGAAAAATACATATAGTTTTACGGAATCCACCGAAAAACCTCACGGAATCCACCGTGGAATATGCCTCTAGTTTTACAGAATCCACCAAAAAACCTCACAAAATCCACCGTGGAATATGCCCCCTGGCATCAGCATATTATACAATATCTTATGGCTAAAAAACAAACCCTTGGTCCCCCACAAAAATCATATTGAAAGATAGTTCAAAACCCATGAATGGTCTGCTTAGACTCTACACTAAATACATCAAATTATTAGCTAGGCCCCCTACATAAATAGCAAGGAGTGTCCTACGAATATGCCATTTAACAATCTTATGCATCCATGAAAGGATAAGAAGATGGTCAATTGCAAACTAACTCATCACCCATACTAACCATTGGTAGCCATAACAAGACATGTCAACAACAAGTTGTCCCCAAAATAGTCCTATGCTAATGAGATTAGGCAATTCTAATAACCCCTCATGACCACAATTAAGAAATATGTCCTTAACAAAGGTATAATTTTCAAATGAATCCGCAAAGCGGGAACACTGACGAGGAACCAATTGACAAGTCATTGTCTCAAAAATCTACATTAAATCCAAGGCTACACAATGATACATCCACAAAATCAAATCCCTCACATTATAAGTCCCATTCAATTCATTGATCACTAACTACAAGTTGCCTTTCACTATTAAATGGTAGATACCACCACATCGAGCTATATTCAACCCCATGATTAAGACCTTGTATTCTGCCATATTATTAGTTAAAGTGGCGTCCAAATAAACTCCCATTTTCATAAGGAATCTACGTCAAGATTCTTTACACTCGCATGCTTAGCAAGCCCTCGAGAAGCCCCATCAAAATACAAAGTATAGGCCGATGCTTCATTGATAGGCCATGCCATACTGATCATTCTACTATTATTTATGATAGTCAAAGTCAAGCTGAGAGAGAGGATATATGACATGTACAATCCCTCCTTTCTCCCGAAACTCAATAGTGACACTAACAAGAACCCTATGACAATGGTGGCAATAGAGCTTAATATCCCAAGTATAAGGTACAGAGAAGATACGTCTTTCCACTCAGTAATATGATTGCTTTTACCCCACCAGATCACTCAACCTTGGTGGTAACACTACTCTATATATGGATGTTCAAGATAAGGAATAATTCTACACATCTGATTCCCTTGGTACCTACTGCAAGCTTAAGCTCAATCTTGAAATGCCTACAAAGGTACCAAGTCTGATGTCAGCCCCTACATATAATAAGGCTTCAACTTATTAAAATTTACTTTATTGTTAAGCTCTACTCCCTACAAATATGCTAAAACGGGTATAAAGTCATTATTTCCTGGAGCCCCAAGAGGAACACCAAGAAAACAAAGAATATACTATAAGAAAATCTATCTTGTATCATCAACAAGCATGTTTTTCATATTCTATATGACCACAATAAGAAAAAGAATACCAAGAACAAAAAATCTTCACGCAGCTTCATAGAAACAAGTCTTGAGAGGATTTTGGAAAATTTGCAAACAACACATCCTCTCCACCAAGACAAGATATCTGCTAGGCAAACAAAGGGCATGAAGTATAAGATATCTAGTTGTTGAGGATCAATAGTCACATTCACATTCATGCACAACTTTGGTATCGACTTCTCATCATTATGCAAATGCCAGTGTATACATGCCAAATACCAAGCAAAGTGAGCAGTCAATATGACTAAAGGATCCGAAGACTCTGAATGTTACTGAGCAAAATAAAGATAGTTCTAAAAAGCTTGGCTAGCAGTCGTCCATTCTCCTGGAATCAACTGCCAATTGATCTGAGGTCTTGTAAGTGAATCTCCTGAACTCCATCCTCATCATCTAGGAATCTTCTTATCAAAGCTTGTATAGCCACTAACCAACTAAGGGGGATGAGGGATAGAAGTGGTAGGAGAGGGAAGAGGAACCAGTGAAAGAGGATGAAGGGATGGATAAGCAAAATCATAAAAGGAAGAATGAGCTAAAGAGGGATTAGCTCAAAACTTAGGAGAATCTGTTAAAAAGATGTTAATAAATAAGGTTAAAAAGTGGAAGGAATAGTTATGAATGGGGAAGGACAGAGGGAGGAGGGGGAAATATTCGATCCTCAATAAAAGAACACTGAGTGAAAATAGGGATTTGAGGAGCACCTTGGGGTTGAAATAAAAGAGGTAAAATAACTTGTGAGTTAGATTTATAAAGGGAAAAATAAGCATCATATCTATGGGCCATCTGTTGATAATAAGATAAACTAGGGATTGATGGGCCTAAGACAAATCTACGTCGATAGGCATCAAAGAAAGATGAATTGAAAGGAGGTTGTTTTGAAAGATGGGCTAAGAGGTCCACCCTCAGTTGGTTAGTGTTCCGTACATGAAGAGAGGCTTTGTTTTGACATTGATTCAGGATCACAGAGTCAATCATGGTATGCCAAGAAGTTTCAACAATCAGCCACTTTAGAGGAATATGTCTCAAACATTTGATCTATGTGCAACTCCAAATATTTGACATACAATATAGCTTGTAATACCACATACCAAGCCAAGTCTTCATCATCTGGGATTAACAAATCACCTCACAAGTACATATAAGACATCAGCATGGTGTTTGTAGTCACAGAATATTCAAAAACCATTCTAGACACTTCAGTCAACAAATCGACATACCAAGCTCCACTCCAACCATCCTTTGGAAGAGGAGAATCCATCATTGAAAGCTTGATATAGAATGCCATCTTGTGTTGTTGATAATGAACAAAGAAAGAGTGTCTAGAGGAACGAACTCCTGAAACTGCTCAAATGAAGACCACAATAAATCCATTCATGGGTGGCTGAAGTTTTTCCACCTTGGCTTGGAATAAGGGGCATAAGGTGGCATTCCTTTGAACAACTATTAAATCTGTAGAGGATCAGGAAGAAACTGGCTGCACAATAGAACTTCGTAAAGTAAAACGTGGCTGAACCAATTGTTCCTTAAGTTGTAGAATCTGAGTGGTGTTTCTCTGTTCTAGGATGGTATTAGCTAATTTAAGCTCTTCTATTTGGATAGCTATCAAAGCTTTTAGCTCTTGAGACTCCTTCAACAACCTAGTCATGTCATCAATCCTTAGTCTCAATTAACAAATCACAAAAACGCAAGCATTCGTGTGGAAACACTCAAAACGTCAAAATAGAAATTAACCAAAAAATTGATAACAAATAAATTGAGCAGCGGATGAATGAACAGAAAAAAGGAAAAATAATCTAGAGACAAGAGCAAAAGGATGGAAAGGTAAAACAGGATGTCCTTGGATAATTAAGGGTATTCACATGGAAAAAAGGAGAAAATCAGGCCTACAAACACACGAAAATTAATACTGGAAAACCTGTTGGACAAAACAAAGGGAAAAAACAAGGAAAATTATATGAGATGATGTGACAGACAGGCTTGTCACATCAGAACACAATGTTGATAGGGAAATGACCTGTTCACATGGAAAAAATAGAAAAAACACACCCGAAAATGAAAATAAAAATTAATACGAAAAAATCTAGCAATCAAAACAAGGAAGAATGAAAACAAAAAATGTCTGTAAGAAAATTAAAGACATGATGGGTAAAGTAGAACAAGGGTCCGAGGGGCGGTAGGGCACATTCGCATGGGAAAACCGGTAAAAATACAAATAAAAACGAAGTTAAAAATTAATACAAGAAAATATGTGTATCAAAACAGAGTGTAATGAAAACAAAAATATTAGGGGAAACCTAGGGGATAGGGTTGTCAGGTCAGAATGCATTTTCGGTGGCATTAAGGAGCATTCACATGGAAAAAATAATAAAAACGAGCACAAAAACACATTGAAAATTCAATAACATAAAATCTATGGGCCGGAATAGGATGGGGAAAAAGTAAAAATTGCACAAGGGAGCAAGCCAAACAGGGCTATCTAATCATAATTTAATTTTGAGGTGAATAGGATAGGTTCACATGAAAAAAGAGCTAGAAACATATACGAGAATACTCAAAAATATGAAAATTTTGATAATCGACAAACCGTGCATTAGAACGATGAGTAACAAAAATGAAAAATGTCAAGGAAAATGTGTGTGTCAAGGCTATTACATCTCAAATCATTGTTCTAAAGCAAAAAATATGTGTTCACATGGGAACACGTTAAATCACTAGAAAATTCTTCAAAAATTAATAACTCATGATCCGTGGCTCGAAACTATGGGCTGTAAAAAGGAGAAATGACTAGTTCAAAGGGAAAAATAGGGTTGTAATTTCAAAGTTGAATTTTGGTGAACGTAGGATGTATTCTCATGGGAAAGTGGCAAAAGAAAGGATAAAGTCAAATGGTCAAGGAATGACCCCAAGACATGGTGAAAATGGGACATGTGGGTGGGGAAGGGACCCCATCAGGGTAAGAACAGGACTTGGAGTACTTAAATGATCCGGTAGAGATGTTTTCATAAGGGTATGAAAAACAAATGCACACAGGGATGCGTCCCCATTCTTAAGACCTTAATAGATCGAATTGACTACTCAACACGTATCCCACACTTAAAACATGATCGGCTCTTGTAAACAAAACCGATAGGGTTAGAAAAACTTGGCCCGAGAATTGAAAATAGTCGAGGGGAACTTGTTACTATCACGTAAAGGATTGTAGTTGTCAACAGGAGATACCATGACTCGCCACATCACACTCATCCAGCATGGTAGGGACCACGCAGCAACATCGAGGGAGGTAGCTTGGTTGATGATGCGTTGATTGAATTGTCGATGGCGAGGTATACATTACTCAATCTCTCAACAGGCACCCATGTTTGAATGATAGATCAGTCGCTCACCCCATGACTTACATCACTCGATGGATAATAATTGAAACCCATATCTCACACCCAATTTAGAAATGGACAAGAAAAATGGTTCAAAGAGTATGCTAGCATGTACAGTTTGATGGTGCATCGATGCATCCCACCCATTTGGCATAGGTGCAAGGAGGAAGGCCAAGGAGCCTTATCGTGCAGTGCACCAAACAAAATGATGTGTGTAGTGATGGCGGAGGAAGAGGCCCATTCTGTGTGCTTAGGGAAACAAGAACATACATGTCTCCAATGATCATAATGTCCCTCAATCCTCACCTCTCAATTGATGAAAGGGAAATCGATCACTCTCAGTCCTCCCTCTGTCTCATACTCTGTGTATGGGATGTTCTATACGCCTAGAGGGCCTCTATCGATCATCCCAATCGCAGTGATGCGCAGCAATTGTCCTTATCAAAATCAAGCAAAGGATGTGATTAGTAATTTTGACTTGGCCGTTGGCTCTAGGGTAATAGGATACATAGACTTACGATGGTGGATCTTATACAATTCTGTCAATTCTTCCATAATCTTGTAGAGAAACTACGTACCTCTGTCACTTACTAGCTCTAGGGGACTGCCAAAAAATGGGTGATGATGTTCATACAAGAATAGGGCCATGATGTTGCCATCATCCTGCTTCAGAGCTTTGGCTTCACACCACTTTGTCAAGTAGTCCGTACATACCAAAATGTATTTGTTCTACTTCCTTCTGGTTGGTGGATCAATGGGGCCCACAAAATTGATTCCTCACTTCTTGAATGGCTTTAGGGGAAGGATGGGTTGCAATGAAATAGTGCTAGATTTGGTAGGCTTTTCCATTCGTTGACAAGAATCACAATGTTTGCAATAGTCATAGGCATCTTTGTGGAGGGTTGGCCACCAATATCCTACGAGCAAGCCTTTCTGGTTGTCGCTTCTCCTGGAAAATGTCCTCCATACAGCTCATCATGACATACTTTCATAACATTCCCAATCTCATCTTCTGCAAGCAATACATCTTCATAGTACTTTTCATATTTGCCTTTCTTATACAAAGCGCCACCTAACATGGTGTAGGGGGATGATACCAATAGAAGCTTCTTATTCTCTTGATTGGAGATACCTGGAGGATATTGTTGCATTGCCAAGAGGTTGGCTATGTCAGCATACCATGGGGTAATAGTTTTGACTAGAAAGATGGAAGCATCAAGGAGGTCTGGGCTATCTTGCTCTTCTTCATTGCTCTGAGGGATTCGCGACAAATGATTAGTCATGGGAGGGACCAAGTTTGGTAACCATTTCAAAGTCAAATTCTTGAAACTAAAAGAGCCATCTCATCATTCTTCCCTTCACATCTACTTTGTTCATCAAGAAGGACAGGGCCTCATGATCCACATAGAATTTGAAATGTGTTGACATTAGGTAGTGTCGAAACTTGGTGAACGCCATTGCCAAGCACTCAATCTCCATCACTATGTAGTTTCATTCTTTTTCTGCTACTTTTCAGCTTGCATAGTAGATAGGTTGATCCAACTTTGAGGATCCTTTTTGGCATGAGGCTGCGCCTGATGCATCAGTGTGCACATGGAATTCCTTCGTCCAATCAAGAGGTTATAGAATGGGTGCTTCAATAAGACACTTCTTCAGAGTGTTGAACGCTTCATCACAATCAGCAATCCACATAAACTCTACATCTTTCCTTAGGGGCTTATGCAAGGGGGCTACCTTTGTTGCAAAGTGCACAATGAACCTTTTGTAATAGTCCACATGGCCAAGGAATCCCCTCAATTGTTTGAGGTTGGTTAGCACTGTTGAAGTAAAATCTTCTCAAACTTGGCAGGGTTTGTTGCTATCCCTTGTGCAGTGACAATGTGGCGTAAAAGAACTCCTAAAGAGACCCTGAAGACACACTTGTCGGGGTTGAGAGAGCCCCCATATTCTCGACATCTGTCAAAGCATTGTTCTAGGTGTCCCCAATGCTCACAAATTAGGCTATAAACACAGAAGTCATCTAGATACACCTCAATGAAGTCATGCAGATGGTTTTGGAATGCGGCCATCAACACTCGTTGGAATGTAGCAGGAGCATTACACAGAGCCCAAACATCATCACTCTGCAAGCATAGGTTCCCCATTCTGTTGTGAAAGTTTTTTTGGATTGATCTTCTTCTACAATCTGGACTTGATTATATCCATTGAATCCATCCAAGAGGCAATAGAGCTTGTGGCCAACCACTGTGTCGTCCAACAATTGATCTGGTGAAAGGGATAGGGAAATGATCATTCTTTCCCTTGGAATTTAGCTTTTGGAAGTCCACACAAATTTGCAACTTCCCATTCTTCTTGGATACTACCACAATGGGCGAAACCCATTCACTATTGGCCACTGGATAAATAAACTCGGCTTCAAGGAGCTTCAACAATTTAGCTTTCACTAGGGCTGAGTCATTTGGATTCATACGCCTCTATCTTTGCCTCATGGGCTTAGCATCAGGCTCTAGGTCGATATGGTGTTGACACACCATAGGATCAATCCCCTTCAAATCTTTGTATGACCATGCAAACATGTCCAAGTTCTCTTTCAGTAGGTCATCCAAGACCAACATTTCTTCTTTTGGAAGAATAATACCCATCTTCAGGCAACGTTCAATACCATCAACATCCACAAATGTTAATTGCTTTTCACCTTCCACTTCATGGATGAAGGTTCCACAGAGACTGCCTCTAGGGGGTAGATATCTGACTCCTTTAAGGGAATGGTTTCCTCATCGGAGGTTCCACTAGGACCAACTTCTTTTGTCAATGGAGACTTAGCTTACTCCTTGGGAAGTTGAAAGGGTATCATTATTGTTTTGGGTTTGGTGGAAGGGTTATTTATCTCTTGACTCAAGGACTCATCTTCTGATGATGCATCTAAGAACATCACATAACAAAAACCTTCGGAGTTCTGGTTGGTAGGGTGGCTCGTGGTTGTTGGCAAGGTGCATCATCATCATCCTTGCTTGAGAAGGATGGATTAGGGCAACAAGAGTCACTGCTAAAGGAAGGCTTATTTTGTTTAATCTATTTCTTATAAAGGTTTTGCATATGAGGAGATCCATTTGCTAGTCCAAAGGGTACCATAGTCATTATGTTCAATAGCATGAGGGACTTCTACTTTTGTAACCACTGGAACTTCTTCCTCATCTATGCATTCTGCGGGTAGGATAGATTCTTCTAGCCCACTGTCATGTCACTATACGGACACAATGTGAAAAAAACCTAGAGCGCATCATCATCTGACTTTCTTTTTTATCTAGAGAGTCAATTTCATATTAGTCATTAGTGTCAATGTCCATAGTATGGATGGTTCAAAAATACTAGATTTTTGGATAAGTATAGCCTATTTTTGATATTTTGGATATTATTTCTTATCATAAATATCCTTAAAAACTATGAAAGCTTCTAGAATAGGGTGGCATGTAAAAAGAAAGTTGATTTTTGAACTAGTTTTTAAGATTTCATACGAAAAGAAGAATTGACGAAATGGCACACATTGCGATCCAAATTTAGAGGCAGCAAACAACACTCGGAATTGGAGAAGAAGAAGGAGTGATTTGGGAGATTTTTGACTAGGTATATTAGGGTTTTACCCCCCTTTTGGAGCCAACGAAACCATGAAATTTGCAATCTGAGCAGTAGAGAAGAAGCTCCTATTTTGATGCATGTTTTTTGTCTATAAGGGAGCTCCATGAGATTTAATGCTTAGAGATTGCTTCTGAGTAATGCCAAACAAGGAAGTTCAGGTTCTATCAATCCATAGTGCTTTGATTCATTCTGCTTTGTCTTTATCATATGTACCTCTTGTCTATTATTTTTCTTCTCTTTTGTCTCTTATTCTCTACTTCCTTCTATCTCTGATCCCTGGTGGATACAACCTTTCGATTAAAACCCCTCCAATATTGGTGAACCCAACATGAATGTTGGAGGGGTTTTAGTCAAAAGTTTGTATCCTTTGAGGATCAGAGATACAAGAAAGTAGAGAATAGGATACAAAAGAGAAGAAAAGGAATAGACAAGAGGTACACACTATGTATTGATAGAACCTGAAATTCCTTGTATGGCACTACTCAGAAGCAATCTCCAAGCATTAGATTTCTTGGAGCTCCCTTGTAGACCAAAAATGTGCATCAAAATAGTAGCTTATTCTCTGCTACTGAGATCGCAAATCTCATGGTTCCATTGGCTCCGAAAGGGGAGTAAAACTCCAAAACACTTGGTCAAAAATCTCCCAAATCACTCCTTCTTTTAGAGTGTTATTTGCTGCCTGTAAACTGCAATTGCGATACGCACCATTTTTCCAATCCTTCTTTTTGCATGAAATCTTTAAAACTAGTTGAAAAAGCAATTTGCTTTTTACATGCCACCCTATTCTAGAAGTTTCCATAGCTTTTTAGGATATTAATAAGAAATAATATCCAAAATATCAAAAGCATGCTAAATTTGTCAAAAAATCTAGTACTTTTAAACCACCCATACTATGGACACTAACACTAATGACTAATATGGAATTGACTCTCTAGATCAATAAGAAAGCCCGATGATGATAGGCTCCAAGTTTTTGCACACTGTGTCCGCGTGGCGACACGACACTACTTTCATAATCTTCTTCTACATTATCATCTTCGTCCTCTTCAATCGGCCTTTGTAGGAGCTCTGTAAGAGAAGAACAAACTCTCTATTATATCATGTGCTTCTACTTCTGCTTCTGTGTCTGCCTACTATGCTCTTGCTTTTGTCTCTATCTCTATCTCTATCTCTATCTCTATCTCTATCTCTGCCTCTGCCTCTGCCTCCGCCTCTGCCTCTGCCTCTGCCTCTGCCTCTGCCTCTGCTACAACCATGTAATAGGGAGAACAATACATCCATGCTTCTATCTCAATGTCAAAGTTGATTTCAGAAGTCAATTCAATTTCAAGAAAGAGGTATTCACGCAATTGACAAAGACTTTGCTTCTTTCAGTAGATAGCTAGCTTATAGTGCCCACTGTTAGAGACTGTGCCTCTGTTTTCTTAGGAAAGATCTATTTGATGGCTTCTTTGTCATTTGATGTGCCATTTGTTACTTCATTAGAGGAGTCTGTTAAAAGTTCCATGGAAGTGTATCCATTACCTTTTTGTGATCCATACAACTTTAGCACCACTTTGTTGGATCGTTTCCCCACAGATAGCGTTCCTTTGAACCAATTTGTCTATGCTTTTGCTTCAAAAATCCATGATCTTCCCAGCAGCAAAGGGTATGAGGTCCTGTAGGAATTTGGTTTTACCACCAGATAGGTCAACTAATAATCTCTTCCTACGAGGGTTGCCTTCATGTATGAGAGAGTGTCCAAAGGCTTAATTCTCCTTTGATCTGCCAATCTGATAAGCCACTGTGTAGGTTGCATACCTTGCAAGCCTAGATCCTTCATTGTGACATCCATCATTATGTTCACTAATGAGCCTCCACCAATTAATGTGTCTGCTATAAAGCATCATTCAATCCACACACCAATCTCTAGGGTACCAAGATCTAAGAAAGTGTTAGCTACATCCACTTCTTTCACAGGCTCTGAGGATTTGTTAGAATTAGTTTCTATTGAGGGAGCAACCCTTAGGCCTCTTCTTTGGTCAATATGCTTTTGAATTTCTTTCGATAGCTAGGAGACAACATCAGCAACTTTCGAAATGTCAAGTTTGGTTTAAAGGTGTCTAGGTCTTTGACTAGGTCATATTCTTTGATAGGATCCACAGGCTTCTCCAATCGGCTAGGAAATGGGGCAACACCCACTTTTATCTTTCCTTTTTCCTCCAAGAGTGGCAACATCTGCACGTCTTCTACTATAGGAGGTACTTCGGCATCCTCCATCTCTTGGACCTCTGGTCCTGTCTCTACTACTATCTCGGTAGCTCTTTGTGGCATTGCAGTGCTCTGTGTATGACGTCATTCTACTCTGCATTGTTCTGTTTCTCCTTGGAAAGATTTAACTTCACCGATTTTAGTAGAGGGAATGTTCTCTTTTGGAACTATGGGTTCTCTTTTCTTGGCACGCGTTATTGCAGCGACAACTTCCAATTCCACCAAATTGGAAGTAGGTTCTTGGGTCTTTTGTTGGGTATCGAAGGTACCTTTCATAGGAGCTGGACTAGGACAGTCTTTTATAGAGTGTGGCCTTCTCCTTTGCATCAACTACATAATGGTTTGTAGTCCATAGACCTCCTAGGATTTGGACAATTTGGTGAAATGTGCCCCTTTTCTCCACATCTGTAACACTCCACTTCTGATTTCTAGCCACCACCAGACTGTCGTCCTTTGTAACTCAAAGAGGGAAACCTCAAAATTAGGAACAAACTCCCTAGGATTTGGTCTAATGTCCTGCATGGTCATCATGGATTCCAACAAGTTTAATCTTGCTTCTTCATCTTTCTTTCTTCTTTCGTGCATCTCCTTTAGAGAGCATATATCTTTTGTATGGTTCTTCCTTAAACAATACAAACAGGAGGCTCCGTGAATGGTTGATTTTCAAGTACATTCAATGGCTAAATGTCCCGCTTGATGGCACTTTCTACACCATGTTTTAGATCTCATCACATCTCTTCCACCTTGCAGGACTGGATTTTTTGGCAATATTCATCTTTAGGGTCTACAACTATTCTATAATCACATTCATCAACTCATTGATGTTTGCGACTAAATTGGGCAGGTAATCCTTCAAATTTTCACCTCTTGGAGTGCTTGCAGTAGGGTTTTGGGAAGCCTCTATAATCACTGTATAAACTAGTTGAGTCAATCCAGAGGGTCCTCTATTCTGATTCTGATCCATGTCTCCTATTGAGACTGGGGGTTGTTGGTTCCAATTGGTAGGGTTCCACTGTTGTTGTTGAGTCGCCATTGGGGGAACTGTTTGAGGCCATTGTTGTTGTGGTTGAATCATCATTTGAGGTACTGCTATCTGTGGTTCCACTATGGATTTGGTGCATTATTGTACTGTGACAATGTTTGCATCCGAGGGTAGAGGTATAAAATTGTCCCTAGGACTGCATTTGGTGGGTATACCATTCCTGGCATGGGAGGAGGTAAGGAGGTCATCGACAGCCTTGCTTCAACTTCATCATACAGTCTTGCACCTTCCACTGTAGCTTGCAGGTTAATTGGTCTTTGTAATTCCACAAACTTACAAACTTCTGGTTATAGACCTCTAAGGAAAACTCCCTTCTAGATGCCTTTATCCAAGTGATGGTTGGTCCATCTCTTCAATATGGATTCCATTCTAGAGACATATGCTTCCATCCATTCACCAGAGGACTGCTTAGGTTCGTGAACTCCTCTCCATTAGCTCTTCAAAAACTTCACACCTAAATTTAGTGAGAAAGACCAACTTCAGGTCGTCCCATGTGCCAAAAGTTCCTGATGCTTATCTCTCATACCACTGAAATACCGTGCCTTTGAAAGTGGCGGGAAATATCACCAACCAATGCTCGCGGGTTCTGGCATTGTTAGCCCCACACACTACCATGAACTCAACTACACGAATATCATGTTCTTCATTGTACTCTTCCTTAAATGTGGGCAATGGGGCTACATTTGCTAGCCTATCATCATCAATATTTCTAAGACAAATCTGACTAGGAAGAGGACCTTGAGTCGCCATGGGGGCTTCTGTAAAGAGTGCTGCTGGGGAGTCAAAGGAGGCTTTTGCTTCTAACTCATTCTCAGCTTTGATTTTTTCCTTCTCTCTTCTCACATACCTCTAGACTCATTCTAGTGCTTGCCTCTTGATTGTGTCATTCATCAGGGAGTTAGCTCCACCTAGTTGGTCTATACTCCACATAATAAAATCACAAGGGCTTTAATCTCCGGAGGACTCTCTTGCCAACATTTCTTCTACTTCCTTCTTTTCAACGTCTCTGAATTTAGTTTTAAATGTATCAAAACTGATTCTTTTGAGGATCATTGTGGTGCCATCATCATAGTAATGCTAGCTTCTTATGGTTTCAATAGTGTATGTTGTGAAGAACACTCTGTCCACCAACTTCCAGTGGGTTTCTAATTGAACAAACAGAAGGTTGTCAGTGCACTATGCATCCCACATAATCCTGCTATTGAGCATCCACGAATAGATTCCAACTCTTTTCCTTCTTATTCTCGTGAGCCTCCCACTAACTACAACTCTTAAAGTTTCTTCACAACTTTTCACTTGATAATGTCTGGAAACTCCTCAACGAATGTTAAATCTCCCATGGATGGTCATTCTCTCTGTTACTACACTTTAGTTTGCTTCAAACAATTTGCCACTAATATGCACGTCTCTGTTGCTTCAATAAGGAGAGCAAATAATCTACCACATAGAGCCTGCATGAAGATGATAATATGTTTCTACCATTGTGAGATGAACTTCTTGCAGAAAGTGGCTTTGACAATAAGAATCTCCAATTCTTTAAGGAACTTTGCAAGCATCCACTAAATTCTTCTTCTCTTGACAATGCGATTTCCTTCATTTTCAGCCCCTTCTGATGCTTGTTGATGGCAATTTTCCCTAGCTATGCATCAAAAACACGGAGCCCCAAGAGGAACACCAAGAAAATAGGGAATCTACTATAAGAAAATCTATCTTATATCATTAACAAGCATATTTTTTCATATTTTATATGACCACAGCAAGAAAAAGAATGCCATGAACAAGAAATCTTCATGCAGCTTCATAGAAACAATTCTCCCACGGTCTTAACTTGAAAAATTTTGATTATGCTCTTCATAGAATTCATAGAATTCATCAAGAGACCACAAAGACACAAGAGAATACACCACTTTGAATGGAGATAATCATATAGTATTCTTCTTCAAAGGTTTCATGGCTTTCTTTCACAATCTCTCACTCAATAGATACATTGTTTTGCATAGATTTGGCTCTCTCGCACACACACACACACACACACACACACACACACTCTCTCTCTCTCTCTCTCTCTCTCTCTCTCTCTCTCTCTCTCTCTCTCTCTCTCTCTCTCTCTCTCTCTCTCTCTCTCTCTCTCTCTCTCTCTCTCTCTCTCTCTCATACATGCCCTCTCTCAATAGTACAATGGGATAATCAAGAATAATCATTTATAACCCCTATTTGGTCGTGGATACCCCTCCCAAGAGGTACGTCTACTATGAAAAGTCACTAGGACCACTACAGTGTTCCTTCATAGCTTAACAATGTCACTGTCACTTCAATCTTTGCTTGAGTCTTTAGCAGCTACTTCTTTGAGCTATTTTGAGCTTGTATTCATCTCTTCCCAAGGTTGAAAATTTTCCCCAAGCTACACATTCATCCAACATTACACTTACAGAGGCATACAAAATAGAACAGAGACAAAGGTTCTATTCAACAGTCAACAGAGGGTTAACAAAGAGTCATCAAAAAGTCTTTAGCTCAACTTAAATTATTCAAAATAATCGAGAATCAACCAATAATATTTCAAACACTCTCAAACTTTATCAATAATCATTTCAACCTCTCATACAAAAGAAAACATAGCAAAACAAAAGCTCAACAGAGGGTCTCCATACACAATCATGCACTAACAAGACATGTCAAAACATCATATCTCCACTATAAACCATCATGAGCTTCCAAAACCTAATCAACCTCATCTAAAACACTCTCGAAAACTTCCAAAACAACTAATCATTATTCAAAATCCATCAAAAATCAACCATTCAAACCTCAAAAACAACAAAAATCAACCAAAAATCAAGTCATTTCAACCCTCAACATTTCCTATAGAAACAATCTTATAAGGACCATTCCATTTGGGTTCCAACTTGCCAAGAAATAACTCCATCATGCATTATAATATAAAACTAGCTGGTCCTTCATAAATCTATATCTTTAAAGAAATTGCACCATTATTTGTATGGCAACCAATTCAGAGTTTAAAGTGATCATAGGGTCTTTAAGTACTTCCTCACTCAGTCCAATCTTACTCCTAAGCAATGTAGGTGGGTAGCTACATTGTAAAATTATGATTTTGACATCACTTATATGAGGGGCAAATACAATGTAGTGACTGATTCTCTTTCTCGTATGTGGGCTTGCAAAGTTTCAGTAATGTCTGAGCTACATAGTGACTGGATTGAAGAATTACAGTAGGCTTATTTTTTGGATGAAGAGCTCAATCGTATTTTTAGAAATTACAATAAGGTCTCATGGAAGATAACTCGCATTATCAGCTTCAAAATTGTCTGATCTGGTTAAATGGCAAGATTGTCATTCCCTCTACTTCTTTTACACAAAAAATTATGGAGTTGCATTCTTCGCCTTTAGCTGGACACCTTGGAGTTTTCCAAACCTATGGTAGGATCAACAAAAAAATTTATTGGAAATTAATGTGTAAATATGTCAAAGATTTTGTCATGAAGTGCATGCCTTGTCAGCAAAATAAGGACAACACCCCTAAGCCACATGGTTTGTTGCAGCCACCACCAATACCCATTCCTATAGGTAAATGGATGCACATTACCATGGACTTCATTACTGGCTTGCCTACTACCAAAAAAGGATGGAATAGTATATATGTGGTGGTGGATAGACTCACCAGGGTAGCCCATTTCATTCCAAAACCAAGACCCAGTTTACAGCTTCTCAAGTAGACAGTCAATTTATGGAGCAGATTTTTAGATTACATGGATTACCGCAGGTGATTGTTCATGACAAAGATTCAAAGTTCATGAGTAACTTTTGGCAAGCGGTATTCACATCCATGGGAACTAAATTGGCTCCCTCTACGGCCTATCATCCACAAACTGATGGATAGGCAAAAAGGGTAAACAAGTGGTTGGAGACCTACCTTCGCCATTTCTATTATGATGTCTAGAATTCGGGGATTCTTGGTTACACGTGGCTGAGTTTGCCTACAATAACACCACTCATGCTAGATTGGAGTTGTTAGAAATCAAGCTCACCGTCAGTGTGTCTTCATCTATGACCGATATCTATGACAACTAGTGTGTACAGCTATCTACATGTGACTACATTAAATAAGTCGGGTTAGTAGTCTGACTAGAGTTAGTCAGTCTAGTCTACATTGACACTAGGTCACTTTATCTTGGGTGTGCGTGCTTTTTCAGTAGAGTGTGTGGAAATGAAGGAATGAGCTTGAGAGCCTGAAGGCTCATGGATATGGAGTCTTTCCCTTTCTCTCTCTCTACTCTTTGAACATGGTATCAGAGCTTCATCCATGAGGCTGTGGGAGAATGGGCATGACAACTTGCAGTGCAAAGGAGATGGAAGTAAGGAATGAGGAAGAAGCTGGACACTTGCAAATGAAGCTATAGTCAAAGGAAGGAATCAGCGTGGACTGCCTTCTGAAAATCGTGGACTGCCTCCTGAAAATCTGCAACCTGTGTCTGAAAATCGTGGACTGCCTCCTGAAAATCAGCAACCTGTATCTGAAAATCTGCGCCTGCTGATCTGAATGGACAGCAATCTGTATCTGAAAA
The DNA here is from genome assembly GCF_053477565.2 of Lygodium microphyllum. Taxonomy (NCBI): domain Eukaryota; kingdom Viridiplantae; phylum Streptophyta; class Polypodiopsida; order Schizaeales; family Lygodiaceae; genus Lygodium; species Lygodium microphyllum. The sequence continues at coordinate 93,791,990 of NC_141158.1, read as the reverse complement.
TCTGCGCCTGCTGATCTGAATGGACAGCAACCTGTATCTGAAAATCTGCGCCTGCTGATCTGAGTGGACAGCAACCTGTCAATCTTCAGTGGGGCACATGGACAAGGTTCATAGAGCATGTATGCTCACTATTGAAGGATTTGAAGTGTGCAAGGAGTAAATGCTTGTGTGGGAGCTCTGTTATGAGCTGGAGTGACAGACACAGACCTGTAATCATTTCTGAACTGCTGTAAACATGAATGGACAGCATGCATTCAGTCAAATTACTGACACACAGGAGCCTTGTACTACACTCAAAAAGCATCTTTGGAGCACAAGAATGTGTCAAAGCATGTATACATTGGATCAAATGTCTTGGAGCTGAGATCTCTTGACAGAATACTCAGATCTGAAAATCAATGATAGGCTGAAAACTGTCATACACAGTCAATGACAGAATACTCAGATCTGAAAATCAATGACAGGCTGAAAACTGTCATACACAGTCAATGACAGAATACTCAGATCTGAAAATCAATGACAGGCTGAAAACTGTCGTACACAATCAATGACAAGTACTGTGCATCACTGAAGCAATACAGGTCATCTTGGAGGTTCCATCATCTATATGAACTGGCCTATACATGCTGAATGCATGGAGAATTGAAGCAAGCAATGAGCATCATTGAAAACTGAATTTTGAAGCTGAAGTAAATGCAATTACACTGTCCTGGTTAATTACAAACAGCTCATGAGGTTTATGCCATTGGTCAATGAAGACAGGTTGTCTATGCCTACTCAGATGCTCATGTATTGAACTTGCCACTACCAAGTAAATGTATGACATGGTCAAAAGACATTTTGGAGCTGCTTGGAGCTTGGTATGCTAAATTCTAGTTGACTGCAACCTGAAACTGAATTTGTTGACACACTCAGTTTTGGACTTGAAAATGCTGCTGGTTACTCACAGTTTACAGTTTTCAGACTGCATGTATGTACCCTGGCAGTGAGGTTACATAAGCTTAAGCTGAAGCAAACACATAGCTTATGTATTGACAGTTATATCTATAGTTGAGACCACTTGTTTGAGGGTTGTTTTGGGGTGTCAGTGGGCTGAAATACCCTGGTTTTTTTCTGCAATTTAGTGCAGAAAACTGTCATAAACTGTTATGGACTGAACTTAGTCAATCATACTTATTGGACTGCATGGAGTCATGCACTTGATAGACAGTCTATTGCATCATGGCTAATGCACATGGGACTGACCATATCACTCAGATAGTTGGAGAGAAGTTGGATAATAAGAACTTTACATTATGGAAATTCAGAATGAAAAACTTTCTGGTTGGCAGAGGTTATTGGGATTTATGTACAGGAGATGAAGTTGCTCCTGAGTTGCCTGCACACAATCCAACAAATGAACAGAAAAGAGCCTACAGGCTATGGAATGAAAGAGCATGCAAGGTGCTGCATTGGTTTTCCTTATGTATATCTGATGCTATGGTAATTCAAATCATTGGATGTGAGACTCCGAAGGATGCTTGGGACATACTGATGAAAAATTATGGAACCATGACACATGCAAGAAAGATCCAGTTGAAACAGCAGTTCAACAACATGTCTAGGAATGGCAAGAGCATTCAGACGTATACCACGGAGATTAAGACCATAGCTGATCAACTTGCTACTATTGGCTCAAGTGTATCAGAAGATGATATGATTGCTGTTGCTTTGAATGGCTTAGGCAAAGAGTACAAAGCTTTTGACACTTCCATTTCTGTCAGAGAAGAGCCCCCTAGCTGGGAAGAGCTAGTTGCTTTGTTGCTGCATGAGGAAGTCAAACTTGGTTTGAATACAGGTTCTAGTGCATCTCAGAGTAGAGACACTGTGTTGTACTCTAGCCAGCGTGGCAGAGGATCTAGAGGTCGTGGTTCATTTCGAGGTCGTGGTGACACTCGTAATACTTATGGATAGCAGCAGCAGCAGAGTAATTGGCATGGTGCAAATACACAAGGCCAGCGTGGATCTGGTGGGTTTAGAGGCAGGGGGAGATCACCCCGAGGTAGAGGTGGTGGTTCTGGTTCATGGCAGTCGTCTGATCAGTCCAACAGGGACAAGGACTGCCATTATTGTGGCCGGTATGGGCATATTGCAAAGGATTGTTACAAGAAGCAAGGAGATATGAAGGCAAAGGGCAGACAGCATGGGCACTATGCATCTTCCAGTGGTGCTCATGATGAGTCAGTTGATAGACTCTTTGCCATGCAGCATGTATGTACATTAACTCTGGAGCGTCAAACCACATGACCCCGCATGGAGAGTGGTTTGATGAGATGGTTGCAGGTACACAGAAGTTACTGAATGACTTGTGAGTACACTTGGACAGCAAAGTCAAGCTGTACTGTGATAATTTGAGCAGTGTTATGTTAGCAAGCAATCCTGTTTATCATGCAAGATCAAAACACATTGAGGTTCACTATCATTTCATCAGGGAAATGGTTTTAGCAGATCAGATTGACTTGGAGCATGTGAAGACTGAAGACCAGGTAGCAGACATCTTTACCAAATCACTTGGTAAAGATAAGTTCATTCGCTTCAGACAGCTACTTGGAGTGATGCAGATGATTTGAGTTTTGTTTTTGAGCTTGAGGGGGAGTGTTAGAAATCAAGCTCACCGTCAGTGTGTCTTCATCTATGACCGACCTATGACAGCTAGTGTGTACAGCTGTCTACATGTGACTACATTAAATAAGTCGGGTTAGTAGTCAGTCAGTGACCTGACTAGAGTTAGTTAGTCTAGTCTACATTGACACTAGGTCACTTTATCTTGGGTGTGTGTGCTTTTTCAGTAGAGTGTGTGGAAATGAAGGAATGAGCTTGAGAGCCTGAAGGCTCATGGATATGGAGTCTTTCCCTTTCTCTCTCTCTACTCTTTGAACAGGAGTTTCACCCTTTAAGGCTATGTACGGTTATAAGGTACCCTTACCCATATTCATCTTCAATGAAAGAATCAATCCTCATGGGAAAGAAGAATTAGAAAGAATGCAAACCCTTCTTCAGTAGTGTAAGATGAATCTTAGGAAAGCCCAAGACCAAATGAATATGTATGCAGATGAGAAGAGGAGACCTTTAGAGTTCCAAGAAGGAGATTTAGTTTTGTTGAAGATGCCCAAGTCTCAGTATTCTACTTTGAAATATGGATCTAGTAACAAGCTTGGTCACAGATTTTATGGCCCCTATAGAATCCTAAAGTGCATTGGAGACTTGGCATATAGATTGAAGCTACCCTCTTCCACTAAGATTTATTATGTATTCCATGTTGGTAAGCTCAAGTCTTTTTATGGAGATCCTATTGATATAGTTGATGAGTTGCCACACCTATTGATGAAGAAGGTCTTATTCAGTACATCCCAAAGGTTGTCATAGGTCAACATGAGAAGAAGCTTTGATCTCATTCTATCATTGAATATTTGATCAAACGGAGAGGTTTACCACCTAAGGAAGCTTTTTGGAGGCTTGATTCTATATTAGACGAGTTTCCTTACCTATGGGACACATTGGCGGGTTGAAGCTTACTGAGATATAGATAGGGACCTGATAGCATATTGTTTTAGAATAATTTTTATTTTGCCTAATTTTCAAAATTATGCCACCTTTATAAGGTCAAATTACTCTTCAAGAGCTACATTTTGACATGTGGCATGCTTTGTTTGGACACTTCTATCAGAAGTTATGGGAGATTTGGCTCAACAAGGTTTGTTCTTACAGCAAGCTATCTACTTCATTTTGAGTTCATCATTTGAATGCTTTAAGGCTCCAAGTCCTTTTAAAGCATTCTTGCTTATTTATATAGTTGAGGCTTACTTCCATTCCTTCATTTCAATCCATATGTCTCTCATCTTTCATTCATTTTTCCATTTGTAAAGCTGAAAATAGAATAGTACTCTATTGTATCCATACTTTTCCAATCTTTGTAAGTTTTTTTTTTAGGGCAAAAACCCTTGGGATGGGATGGATTGTAAGAAGATAGGAAGAATAGTGGTTTAGTGTGAAAATAATAGTAATACCATGTCACACTGACATAGGTATAAAAGGAGGGGACATGTAATTTCTCTCATCTTTGGACACATTAATACATTATTGTCCTTCTTCTCATTACGTTGCTCTCAGCTTCAATGGCTTCTTGCTTCTTCTTTTTCCTCTCTCTCTCGTCACTCTCTTTCTCTCACTTTTGCACTCCATCTCTCTCTTCTACAGCCTTCTATCTCCTCTTTCTCTCTCTCTAGTTCACTTCTTGACAATGGAACTCTATGTATTTGGTTCGTGCATGATATATTGGGTTCCTAGCCAATTGAATGGTACTAGGCTTATCATAGTAAATGATAACCTTCTTATCCACCTACATCCCTAAATCACTAAGTAGCTTGCATAGCCAAGCTATCTCACATGCTGCAATTGTAGCACCTCTATACTCTGCCTCTGTACAAGATAACTATTGAATGTTTCTTGCTACTCCAAGTAACAATGGTAATGCCAAAGGAAAACATAAAACCACTGATAGATGAGATACTATTAGCCCAATCTGCATCTATTAGCCCAATCTGCATCTGTATAATGATGCAAGAACAATGGTACACTTGAACCATAGAATAAGATATAATCCAATGTGGACTTGACATAGCACAATGTGCACTACACTACATCCAAATATGGCTTTTCTGGAAGTTGCATAAACCAACTCTCCAAACGAATTGTGTAGTCTAGGTCTATCCTAGTGATTGTCAAATAGATAAGGCTACCCACAATCTTCCAATACATGGTGATATCCTCAATCAAATCACCCTTATGTGTACTAAGCTTAGTATAATCTGAATAATTCTCATCCACATAACTAAGTGATTACTCTACATAAATTCCACTTGCAAGAAGGCATTCTTAACATCCATTTGATACATTATCTAGTCCTTTGATGCAACTACTACTATGACAGCCCCTACAGTGGCCAATTTAGCCACACTGGAGCAAAATTCTTATCATAATCAATACCATGAGTCTATGCATACCCTTTGGTAATCAGTTGTGCCTTATAGTGCTTAGAAGATCCATCTGACTGAGTTGATCTTGTAAACCCATTTGTGGCTAATCGCATTCTTGTCTTCAGGTAAAGGCACCAACTCCCATGTGTCATTCTCCTTAAGTATAGTCATTTCTTCATCTATTGCACAATGTCAACACTCATTATCCACTACCTCCTCAAAACAAGTGGTTTCCATATCATGCACAACCTAGGCTGTGCATTCATAATGATGATCTACATGGCTATTATACGTCAATCACTGCATTGGCTTTCTTACTGTAATTGACTTGCCTAAACCTGGATCACTACCAGGTGCTTTAGCATCCTCTTGTGTTTTCCACACACTAGGTATTTTAATAGATGGAATTCCAAACTCCTCATCCAAGCTCTGCTCAAAGCCAAATAAATCAACATCAACATGAGAGAAATTCGCTTATCCGTTTATCATAATAGGTAAGCCCTTGACTTTCTCTTTACCTTTTCTTGATATTTGTGATATGCTTGGTGGAATAATCTGTGACTTCAATCTACCACAAGGCCTATCAACAAAACCATGGCTGAGAAACTCTATTGGTCCACTCAATATCTATGACTGCTGACTTGTTTTCTGCACAGCCACCTCACAACTGTACTCTCATGCTCATCAATCCTAACCGTGTTTTGCATATTACTATATCGACTACTCATTTCATCAAAAACAATATCTCTCCTAACTCTCAACTCATGTGTAACAGGGTTATAACATCTATATCCCTTTTGCCTAAGATAATATCCCACAAATACATATTTTTTTGCTTTGGAATCCAATTTACTATGTAACTTATCAAGAATATACACATAAAGAATACATCCAAATACTTTCAGATGGAACAAATGTGGCTTTTCTACCTATAAACTTCTCTTTGGGTGTCATATCATACACAATAGCAATGGATGTCTTGTTCATAATGTACACAATAGTAGTAGCAATTGATTTAGCCTAATAACAATGGGAAAAGTTTCTTTCTGACATCAATGCATGAGCCATCTCTGCAATATGCCCATTTTTTTACTCAGTAACTCCATTTTGCTACAAAGTATATCTACATATATACTACCTCTGTTTACCATTTTTCTATGAAATTTTGAAAAAGTTATTAGAGAGATATTCTCTCCCTATCTAAAATAATCTCTAGTGGAGTCATTGAACTTCTCTCCCATTTTTTTCACTTAGATAGCATAATATTGGATTTTTTTTTCTACTCTAATTGCAATCTTTCAAGGTCTAGAATGTATTATTTGATCTTCTCCTTAGGTCCAAGACTATTCCTCTCCAACACTCACAAGCTAACTAGATCTATCTCAATGGGCAAGAGACTCTCTTGGCCATAGACCAAATAAAATGAAGTGAACCCTATGGATGTCTTGAATGAGGTGCAATAGGCCATAAGGCTACATTTAAATGCTTATTCCAAGTCTAAGACTTATCATAAAAACATTTAATGATTATTTTGCAAATCATTCCATTAACTTTCTCTACTAGTCCATTGCATTGGAGCTAATAAGGAATAGAATGCATATGTTTGATACCTAGCCTCCCTATGAGGTAGTTTTTTACAAGGTCTCCATGAAAATATGGTCCCCTATCTAAAATAATCTCTAGTGGAGTTTTAAATCTACAACAAATGGTTTCAAAAACAAAATTTTCACTTTTTTGATAGTGATCTTACTCATAGCAACAACTTCTGTCCATCTGGTCATGTAGTCCACTCCCACTATGATGTATTCATTTGAGCATTGGTACAAGGAAGATGGCCAATTGTATCATTCCTTCACTTTTCAAATGTCCCATATGATTTAATACATGTTTGAGATTCACGAGTGAGTTTTATTTGCTCCGTTCTTTGGCATGCAAGCCTTGCACTAGAATTACATATCTTGATGTAGACTTGGTCAAACATATCTTGATTGGAGGATTTTCCTACTAGTGATATCATAGGCAAAATGGCCACCACATATTCCATGATGACAAGCTTCTAAAATGTCACCAATTTCATTACAATATGGGACCATGAAGGGCTTGATCTTTTCCTTAGTAATAGAGGTCATTGTTGATGAGTCGATATCTTACTACCTTTCGAGCTAGCCACCTTTATTGCTCGGTTAAATGCTCCACCAAATGCTCACCTGTCTTTAGAAAATAAATAATGTCCTGTAGATGTTCACTATCTTGAAATTTTGTATCTTGTAGTTCTACGACTCCCACCATTTGATCTCCCATTTTTCCACTAGCCAAGGTATCTACAATTTGATTATTGTTGCTTGGAACCAAGTGCACTTGTATATCTCTAAATTTCTTCATAAGACTTCTCACCTCCTTTAATCTAGTGGCCAAATTTCCACTCTTACAAGTCCAAGTGCCCTAAATATGTTTGATTAATAGTATGGAATCACCGAAAACATTCAATCTATAAATCCCATTATCTAGACACTATTCTAGCCATGTAGAAAGATTTGCATACTCTACCTCATTAATTGATTTCACCCCTTGCAAGGAAACTCGTCTTCCCATTGCTTTGTCTCCAATAGGGTTAAAAATCCCTCTACATATTGCTTTTCCTTCCTTCCTCTTATATGCTCCATCAAATCGAGTGCAAAGGCTTCATCTAGTAACTTGGGTGGCTCCATTTGTGATTGTGATATGCACTTGTCACTGGTTTTTACCTTCTTCTTATGGTATCTTTGAGTCAATACATTGGCAAGGCATGCTCAAGTTAAATCTTCCACCATTATTGTAATGTCAAATTCTTACAATTGGATCAACCACTTAGAAATCCTAACTGAAACATCCATGTGTTGTAGGACATAGGAAAATGTTATCTCTATAATGATAACAAAGAAGCACCTCGACAAAAGATAGGAGTGAAACTTCTTCACACCAAACATAAGATCTAAAACCATCTACTCAGTAAGAGTGTAGTTCTTCTCTACTAGTTTTATTACTCTACTAGCAAAGTAGATGGGCCTCATGAGTGAGCTCTTTGGATTCTTTCATAGTAGTACTACTCTTAGAGACTCAAATCCCACACTTGGATTCACATAAAAATGTTGGTCCCAACATGGTGGTAGGATAATGGGAAGTGATGCTAGGATCTCTTTATTTCTTGGAATTGTTGTTTACTCTCTTCATCCCAAGCAAGTATTTCTACCTAAGTGAGTCATTAGAAGGGCAAGACCAATTTTGCCAATAGATGAATAACTCAGCTTAGGTACCTAACCTTCTAGATGAAAGAAGTTGGCTCCTTAATTGAGGTGGAAGCCTATAGTGCCAAGAGAGCATGAGCCAGCTTCAATTCCATTTTTTGGCACCGCATGGCCTAGTAAAACTACCTTTATTTCCCCAATATGACATTTAGCTATGTTAGTTGCCCACCCACACTGTAGCCAAGGGGAGGGCACAAAAGAACTGTAGATGCAAAAGTCATCAATAAACACCTTGACTGGCTTACCAAAGAAAGATTGGAAGACAAAGTTCATGAAATGCTAAAAGGTAGTAGCAACATTGGTTAGGCCAAAGGGCATGACCCTATATGCAAACAACCCCAAGGAGTAATGAATCTTGTTTTTCTTCAATGTTTTTCATCAATTTAAATTTGAGAAAAACTTGATTATCCATCAAAATGGTGTATCTTTCATGATGAGATTCCTTTTTGAGAATCTCATCTTGAAATGGAAGAGGAAAATGATTTCTCTTTGTCGCTGCATTAAGTGATTGTAGTCCACATAAACCTTCCATTTTTCATTTTTCTCAGGTGTTACCACAATCAATGAAACCCATTTAGAATCCTCCATAGGATAGACAAAACCTATCTTTAAGAGCCTTTTCATCTCCACTAGAAGAGCATTTTATTATATGACCCCTAGCCACTACAACTTTTGTATTATCTAGCTTCAAGTTGATGTGGTGTTCCACAATAGTCACTATTGCAATGTGATTGTAATTAGAGATAAACAAAGTGGCATGCTTTCTCAGCATTACCATGTAATCCTTCTTCTCCTTTGCACTAAGATCCTTAGCCAATATCTTTTCTAGCTCCTCTTTACTTGGATCCACCCATATGGACTCTTGAACCTCATTCTAGCTCCTATCAATGGCACTTGCACTTGCAAGGGTTGGACTAGGACAATCTTTTGCACTCTACCCTTCACTTTTGCATCTCCTACACAATGGCTTATAGCCCATTGATATTCTTGGATTAAGACAATTTAGAGAAATGTAGCCTTTCTCTCCATCCATATAGCATTCAACTTTGGACCCTTGAGGGAGGGGGATCACTCACAAGTATGTAAGTATGTCATATCATGTTGGTTCAAAAGAAGGAGATTTTTAAAATACAATTTTTACTCTTTTTTTCACATATAGAAGGATGCTATGTAAAGGAGTCATATATAAATTGATCTAAAAGGGGGGTATATTTTATTTCTTAGAAATTGATAGATAAGGGTATTTTTAAATAGGCCTTGAATTCATGTGATATAGAGGGCTTACATATAGTGAATCCCTTGAGTTTAGACCTCTAACCACCATCGAACTATTGTCCTTTGTAACTTTGAGATGTGAATCTTCTAGGGCCAAAGTGGACCCAAACTCTTTGAGATTTGGCCCGATATCCTAAGTTCTCATCTTTTATTCCAAAAAGTTAAATCTTTATTCCTCTTCTTTCTTTCTCCTTTCATGTATCTCATTCAGAAGGCAAATGTCATCTACATGTTTTTTCCTCAAATACACTAGATATTTGATCTGATGGCATCTCTTCATGCTTCTACAACATTGGAGATGCTAATAGTATTCACTTTTAGAGTGTGTAAACTATTATGTTATTATATCCATTAGCTCCTTTTTTATATTGAAAATCTATTTTTATAAGTAATCCTTCAATATTTATCCTCCTGATGCACTTGCAGTGGGATTTTGGGGTATTTTCGTGATCTCTGCATAAACAAGCTAGGTTGATGCAAGGGGGGGCTTTGTTTTGATTCTACCTTAAAGCTCCTATTTGAATGGGCTATGTCAGGGTCCAGTTGCTAGAATTATTGTTGTCATGGAACTATTTGAGGCCATTGCTACCATGGTTTGGGGCATTTCCTCTACAGCCAAAGTTGGGTTGGAACACCATACTAAGACATTATAGGCACCTATGGTTAAGAGTAGGGTACAATCCTAAGAACTAAGCCAAGTTGATACACAACTCTTGGCATTAGGGGAGGTGGGAATTCTCTTTCTTGATTCATGGCCAATCTAGCCTCTACTTCATTGCATAGTTTGGTACCTTTCACTATAAGTCAGGACCTAAAATAGGCCTAACATCGGCTTTATGGCACTAGCCGAGCCTCTATACTCACCTCAAACCACCCCACATGGCCTTGCGGCCATAGGAGCATCTGAGAAATTTGTGTTTGTACAATTTATAGTCCAACAAATAATTCTTCTCCACTCCTCAAAGGGAGTCCCTAAACATATTGGTGTTATACACCATATAGGCACACACAAAGGGAGCACCCCTCAACTCACCGTGGCTCTCCTACACCTTGGGGATTGGCCCCAAGATGTGGCAAGAACACATAGAATACATCCAAAAAAAATTCCACTCTTTTGATAAATCAATCCAAGAGATAATGAATAATTCTCACTAAATATACCCCAAATAACCAAATATCTAACCCTAGAGCTTGGGATACCTCGCACTCTCCACGTAGGTCATTGTTTATACAAACAGGTGTTATGCATCCAGGATATGATACCATATGGTGTGTGCAATGCAATTGTGTATGATTACCGTGCTCAAACAAATTTATTCATTAACAATTAGTATCATGAAAGTGTGAAAACAATTATTTTCATGATTTCCTTCTAATATGTGATTGCTTCATTGCTTAGGGCTAATACCGAGCTTTCTCATGCTACTAGACCCTTTTAATTTTAGAAACAATGTACCCTATATGACATGCATGATAAAACATCAAAATTCAGTGTACTTCAAACACTCAACAACCCCCTTCTCCCTACCATTTAGAGTTATACATTCATTGGTATGTTTAAGGCATATTTTTCATGTATTTTTCTTTTACGAAAACAATAAAAATCCACTCTAACATAGAGATATGGCTGCACTGAGGCTAAACCTCATGCTTTAGCTCTACCATACATTCACAACCATAAATCTTATTTTTTCTTATTTTTCAAATGTGAAAAATATATTTTTTCTTTTTTTAATTTTATTTATAGAAAATTACTTATGTTTACCTATTTATTGATTTAGATTGATTAATCTTATTAAGAATGATTTTATTTTTATGTTTCAACCCATCGGAGTAGCATATGCACGACAATAACCCAAAAAATGCATAATTTTCCTTAAATTGCAGTCTCGAGTTTTGCGTGCTTAGCATAAAATTATTATACGATTGATTTTTTGTGATTTTTTCAATATGGGCTTATGAATCAAAACATTGGCAATCAAATATAATCATTTCCAACCATTTCCAACCAAAATCAATCATAAAACTATGAAATCGATGACTTACTCATGAAATCACACCTTATGACGTATGTGTTTCAAAATTGGAGGCCCACTGATGCTCTTCAATGGTTGGCGATGTGTCCAACCTCGATTTACATCCCTTTGCACTCTCCCATCATTGCACAATCAAAATCATTCATCTCAGCCCACCCCCTTCTCTCATACACTAATCCATGAGAATATACAACAAGAGGAGAGAGGAGAGAGAAATACTAAAATCAGATCTTTTCATAGAATGCGTCAACTCTGCTCATTTTTGCAGCAATTAATGGCAAGGAAATTGAGGATCTTGTTGCTGCCTTTGATCATCAACATAAAAAAAATCATTTAAAAATGTCATTTCTTGGGGGCCAAAAAAAATGACTCCCCCCCCATTTCATGAAATGCCTTTTCAATTCTCATACAAGCTTAACAAGCTTGTTAAGTCTAAATTGAAAAAACTATTTCACATTCTTGTGTTCGCACTTGGCCAAAGTGGTTTTTTTGTCAACAAAAACGAAGGCCCGAAAAGGAACCCCGATTTGAGATCCAATTGGACACTGGCTTCATGACGTCAAAATCTATAAACTTAGCCTTCGTCGTGTACTTTCTAACTCCCAGACCACATAATTGCTTCATAAAACTAAACCTTGTGGGGATTAAATGGGGGGTCAAATAGACTCCAATCGATGAACAAAGACTTGTGTTGGGTCTTGGCATCGAACTCCATCTAGGAAAACTCTAGCTCATCGATCCACCATCGTTTCATTTTGCATGAAATTTTGATCTTTAACAATCTCTCGAGCTCTTTTCCGCTTCAAGACGGGATCTAAAACTCAACTCTCATTGGCGACCATGAGATAGGGTGACTCAGCCCCTCGAATCCCACGAACTGATCTACACAAACAATAACCATAAACAACATCAAGCTGCCACAAAAGATATACTTAACAAAGCTCAAGAGCAACTCTTATCCTACCCCTTGACAAAATTAAGGAATGAAAATCCTCAAAGGATAGGCCCAGCATAATATAACAGAAATCCAGAGCAAGTAGCTAACCAACTTCTCCAACACAAACTAGCAAAAAGAACGATCAAAGAGGTCATCCTAGTGGTGGCCTGAACTACTTACCTAACTTAGGACAACTCGACCAGGAACCCCTATTAGACGAGAACTTCTATAGCTTAGTCATAACATATTTGTATTTAATACATTTTCCTTTTAAGATTTTGATACTTTGGCGTGTAAAAAGGGGGGAGATGAGCATAGAGTGACCCAAGGAGAATAAGGCATCGACCTCAGGCCTGACTCAGTACCCAAGATCCTACCAAGCTCTCGCAAGGCGACACTTAATCCTTTTCTTTTCCACTCACTTTTATTTTTGCTCCAGGAGAGTGGACTTTAAAGTGCATTAAAGTGCGGAAAAGAAGCAGAGAATTGCAAATCCAAGGTGAGAAATTGAACCTCATCGAAAGCAGCAAAGACAGATTTGGTAATTTTTATGAGCCGCGGAAGACGGGATTTGAAAGTGATTTCAAAGAGTAGTTGCAGATTTTTCATAATTTTTCAAGACATCCAATCGAGCTAGAGCAAGTGACCGGCAGTTCGGGACCTCAAGATGAATTGGCAAAATTTTTTGGCACTCAAAACAGAGGCCAGATGGGCAAAATTTGAAAGGTGGGCAGTGCCAAAAGGAAAAGGGCCAAAGTTAAGAAAACTTTGGGCATGGGCAATTAGGGGGGGCCAAAGGCCCCTCTAAAAAAACAATTTGGAGAGCGGGGCGGGGGGGGGGGGGGGGGGGGGTTTGGCGCTTGGTGCCAAGCAGAACGTGCCGCTCCCCTCCATATGGTGATGTTTTTTTTAGATGCCATTGAGGGGCTACAAACAACCTATGGAGCATACATCAGTAATGAACTTTTGCATTTTTTTGCTCTCCAATGCCGGTCTCCACTCGCACAATGGCTGCCTAGTTGAAGAGCATAGAATTCATTCTTTCTCTCTCCTCCTCCTCTCTCTTCTAAGGGACTAATCACACACAGAAAATCAAGAAGGAAGGGAGATGAAGAATGCTTGTCCGATGTGGACCGGAATATTGCTCCAAGATCGAAAGGAGGATGAGATGAAGGATGCTTATCCGACATGGACTAGATTGCTCCAAGATCGAAAGGAGAATGAGAGACAATGTCCAGCACTGTCGGGAAACTAATGAGGGTTCCATTAGCTGCTCGAAACCATTTCATAAAAACACGCAACACGCAAATAAGCGGTATGCTCAATTTTTACAAAGAAAATTGCATTGTTTTGACGTTTGATGGCTTTACTGATGTGCGCATGGAAAGAAAATTTGAATGAATCATGTTTGAAGTATGTTTGAGGCCTATACATGATAAAATGTGGAATCCATAATTATACATAGTCATAATTAATAATTTAAAACTCAAAATGTGTCTTTTAAAAGGAGAAATGGGGGTTTTTTCCATTTTGGGTTGGAGAATGGAGTTAATATGGGATAAAAACTTGATAAAAATAAGTGTTCAATCAATATGATCAATAATTTATATAAATTAGAAAATACCACATTTTTATGAACAAACAAATGGAGAAAAATAGAAATAATAAGGGAAATTTTAGTTTTTGCACCTAAAACATTAGGAAAAAATACATTTTGTGTTTGTGAATGTATAACAAGGATAGAGCATGGGGATTAAGCCTCAGTTCAATCTTGTTTTTGTGTTAGAGTATGTTTTTAATCGATTTTTACATGATAAATTACATAAAAATGAACATTACACCTACCCAACGAATGTAAAACATAAACAATAGGGGGAAGAGGGTTTGTGAGAGTGGTTAGTTGCCAAAAATGATTCAAATTCCAATCTATTTGTCTATGCATAACATATAGGACAAACTATCATTTGAGTTAAGGAGACTAGTAGCATGAAGAAATTTGGTGCTAGTCTTTATCAATGCCATGCATACAATTAGTTGGAAAATCATTGAAGGGTTGTTTTTGCACTTCACCTAGCTGGTTTCCAATGATAAAATGCTTGAGCACAATGGTCATCCACACTTGCATTGATCATAACATGGTATTAAACTTGGACACATTGCTACTGTTTTCCAAACATTGACATACGTGGAGTGTATAAGGAAACCCGAGTTGTAGGGTGGATGAACGGTTTCTTGGGGCAAGCTTGGTAAGAAAATATCAAATCTCCTGGATGTTTCAAAATATATAAGAGTGGAGATTTTTCGTGTGTTCTTTATGTTCCAAGGTGTAGGAGAGCTACAACGGGCAAATGGCATTTAACCGAAGGGGTGTCTCCTTTATGTTTGTATTACGTTGGCGTACTACACCAAGATGTGTGGGATCTCCCTCTGAGGAGTAAGGAAGGACAATCGTTGGACTACATTTCACTACAAATACAAGATCTATATTAGAAGTTAGGGCAATGTGTCCTTTAGACGCTCCTAGCTACGAGGCCGTGTGGGGTTGTCTTGTGAGTGTTAGAGAGGCCAGGCTAGTGCCTATAGCCAATGTCGGGCCTGTTTTAGGTCTCGACACTCCAACCTTCCTTATTCCTTTATTTTGGCTAACTGCTACCCCTAGGAAGACAAGGCATCAGTTTGACTCGTCCCCAGGAACCTACCAAGCCTCCACAAGGTGATAATCAAATGCTCTTAAGTTTTTTCATTTTCTTTTCTATATTAAGGGTTAGAACCCCTTTTTACACACCTCTATATTGTTTTAACTTTCAAGTATATTCAAATTTTCCTCTTCTTTTTATTTCGGTAGGCTTCTCTAACTACCTCACACTAGCAGGGACTCCTAGAACAGTCGCCTAGCAAGCTAGTAAAATAGGGTCACTAGGACTACCTTTTAAAATAGGTTTTTTCAATGCCTGACAATGTCATTACAGGAGGTAGACAACTACTCTAACCTCCCTCAAATATACCTACCCTAACCCTAGGACTTCATGCTGCCTTGATTGTCGGTCTACAACAAACAAAAAGAAAGTAACCTCCACATACACATATAACACTATTAGCTGAAGGAAAAAACTCAAAAAGGCAACGATACCACTGGAATGGCCACAAGAATCTCCAGTGCACAGCAAAGGCTCCCTCTATGCACTTCGTCAAACTTGTCTAATGCAATCACTAAAACTAAAAACCATTAAATGCACACGCACCAAACAGACACATGGCCCTGGACCACAATTGAAAAAGACATCTTCAACGAAAGCATAATTGGCGAAGGAATTCGCAACGCGATTCAACTACCGAGAAACTAACTTACAAGTCAATGTCTCAAAGATATGCAACATATCTAAGACTCCACAATGATACATCCATAGGATGGGATCTCACACACTGTAGGTCCCATTCAACTAGTTGATTACTAACTGCAAGTCACCTTTCACCAATAATCGGTGGATACCACCACATCGGGCTACATTCATCCCCATAAATCAAGGCCTTATATCTTGCCATATTATTAGTAAATGAATATCTTAAATATACTCCCATTTTCATAACAACCCTACGTCAAGGATCTTTAATGACCACACCAACGCTCGCATGCTTAGTGGATCCTTTAGAACTCCATTGAAATACAAAGTATAGACCTGGTCTTCAATGATAGGCCATTCCATATTGATTAGCTCACTTGTACTTATGATAATCAAAATCAAGCCGAACTTGATAGGAACGCTAGTCAAAATTCTGTGACAATGGTGGCAGTAGACCTTAATCTCCCACATGAAAGATCTGTCTTGTCACTCAATAACCTGATAACCTTTACTCTACCAGATCACTCGACCTTGGTGGTAACGTTGCTCTTGATATGGATGCTCAAGATAAGGAATGATTTGTCCCATCCGATCATCTTGGTATCTACTGCAACTTAAAATTGAGTCATGAAGGACCTATACACATGCACCAAGCCCAACATCAGCCCTTACACGTAGTAAGGCTTCAACTTATTAAAGTTAACTTTATTCTTAAACTCTACCCCCCTGTAAATCTACTAAAATGGTTGTAGAGCCATTCTTTCCTATACGTACAATTTTTTATGGCCCATCCCATTTGGGTTCTAATTTACCAGGAAATAAATGAGCATCAAAATACAGCACAATTGACCCTTCACAAATTTATACTTCTTAGCTCGAACATCATGAAGGGCTTTCATTCTCTTCTTCCCTACTTCTTGATGTAGTAAGCCTGCAACCGAATTTCATCAAGATGTTTAAGAGAAGTGTATCTTTCTTGCAATGCTTCTGCCTCTCCCAACAAATTATTGAGAGTGAATCGCACAGTGGGCAGCTCTATTTCCAATGGCAAAACACACTCTTCCCCATATACTATCTTGAACAGGGTGTGGCATGTAGCTCTCTTGAATATCATGTTGTAAGCCCACACTACCACATATAATTTCTTATCCCAATCATGCTTACTTTCCGATGCCATCTTGGATAAGATTCCCACCAGTTGTTTATTTGTACTCTCAACTTGGCCATTAGCTTGAGGATTATACGGGGTAGTTTTATTATGCTTAATCTTCAAAGCTTCCGTCGTCAAGGCTACTATAACCTTATTCAAGAAGTGTGTCCCTCGATCAGACACTATCTCCTTAGGTGACCAAAACAGCAAACAATTTGCACCATGATGAAACTAGCCATCTCCTTAGCATTATCCTTCTCCGTTGGTCAAGCTTTAGACCACTTTGTAAAGTAGTCTATTGCCACAATTATACAACACTTTCGCATAGTCGATGAAGGATATATTGGTCCCAAAAATCAATACCTCATTTTTCAAATGATAACATAACCAAAATAGGGTTTAGAGGTCGCTATGATTCTCCCTGGCATCTATCTTTGACAAACATCACAACGCTTAACATAATTAAAAGCATCCTAGAAAATTAATGGCCACCAATATCTAGCACAAAGCACTTTTTGGGTGGTAAGCCAGTCACTAACAAAATTTTCCCCACATACTAAGTCATGGCACTCCTCAAGAATGAATGATACCCCATCAGGTACTACACAATGACAATAAATAACATCTACTCATTTCTTATAAAAACATCTGATAATCGAAAAGCGTAAGGCTTGTTGCTTGATCTTTCTCTTCTCAGACTTCGATAGAACAGCCCCAAATCCCCCTATAGATAAATAATATGTTATAGCTGCATATTGGGAAGGGATGGAAGCTATATCAATCTTGAATAGTCCTTCAATGTCACTTCCTTTAGCCAAAATTTCCTTTTGCTCCCCGAAATCCATAAGACATTCCACAACACCTTGCAACTTCGATGGCTTAATCCTAATCTCATAATCAAACTCATGCAAAAAGATGAACCACTTTGCTAAATGGTTAGGCGGCTGCAACTTGTTCATCAACAATCTAAGTCCTTCCACCTTCATAAAAATTACTACCTTCTCATAGAGAATATAATGCCTAAATTTCTTCGTCACAAAAAACATTCCAAGGCACAATTTCTCCATATAAGTATATGTGACCTCAAATATCCCCAATTTTCTACTAGCAAAGGCAATTGGATGATGCCATTTCTCTTCCCAAATTTGGGCTAAACAGTAGAGCTAATACTATGCATTGTGACTGCTAAAAATATATAGAAAACTTTCCCTCTTCTGGGTGCTTTTAGGATTAGCGCTTTCACTAGTTCTTGCTTCACATCCTCAAAGGATACTTGGCAGGCTTCATTCCAATTAAACAGACAGTTAAAGGATAACAAGTTCATCAATGACAATGCTATTTCTGCCAGTGCATTGATAAATCTCTGATAATATCCCACTAATGACAGAAAGTTATGTACCTCTTTTAGAGTACGTGGTGGGCTCATATCAACTATAACATTTATCTTTTCACAATACCGGATGAACTAACCACATGCCCTAGCAACAACCCATAAGGCACCCCAAAGACACATTTTTTAGGATGAGGACTTTGCATTTGTATGATTTATAGTCTAACGGATAATTCTTCCCCATTCCTCAGAGGAAGTCCCTAAATATATTGGTATTACACACCACGTAGGCACACACAAAGGGAGCAGCCCTCGACTAATCACCATGGCTCTCCTACATCTCGGGGATTGACCCTAAGAAATGTTGTGAACACATATAACACATTCAAAACAAACTCCACTCTTTTGATCAATCAATCCAAGAGATAATGAATAATCCTCACCAAATATCCCCCAAAGAACTGAACATCTAACCCTACAGCTTGAAATACCTCGCACTCTCCACGTAGGTCATCGATCAAACAAATAGGTGATATGCATCCAAGATATGATACCATATAGTGCGTGCAATGCAATTGGGTATGACTATCATACTCAAACAAATTTATTCATTAGCAATCAGCATTATGAAAGTGTGAAAACAGTTCTTTTCATGCTTTCCTTCTAATACGTGATTGCTTCATTGCTTAGGGCTAGTACTGAACTTTCTTTTGCTAGTAGACCCTTTTAATTTTAGAAAAAAATGTACCCTACATGACATGCATCATTAAACATCAGAATTCAGTATACTTTAAACACTCAACAATCCCCTTCTCCCTACCATTTAGAGTTATGTATTCATTGGTAGGTTTAAGGCATATTTGTCATGCATTTTTCTTTTACAAAAATAATTAAAATCCACTCTAACATAGAGATAGGGTTGAATTGAGTCTAAACCTCATACTTCAGTTCTACCATACATTTATAACCATAAATCTTATTTTTTCTTTATTTTTGGATGCAAAAATCCTACTTTTCTCTATTTTTATTTATTTATAAAAAATTACCTATATTTATTGATTTACTGATTTAGATTGATTGATCTTATTGAGAATGATTTTCTTATTATGTTTCAACCCATAGGAATAGCATATGCAAGACAAAAACCCAAAAAATGCATAATGTCCCTTAAATCGCATAGTCTCAGGTTTTGCGCATATAGCAAAAAACATGAGAACAGACAACAAGAGGAGAGAGAAGAGAGAAAGACTAAAATCATATCTCTTCATGGAATGCGTCAATTCTGCTCATTTCTGTAGTGATGGATGGCGAGGAAATTGAGGATCTTGCTAGTTGGAGCTTGCCTTTGATCATCATCAACAACAAAAAAATCATTAAAAAGTGTCATTTTTTGGAGCACCAAAAAAAACAACCCCCTCCCCCCCACGTTTCATAAAATGCCTTTTCAATTCTCATACTAAGTCTAAACAAGAAAAACTAGTTTACATTATTGTGTTCACACTTGGTCAAAGTAGTTTTTTCATCAAACGAAACAAACTCGATTCAAGATCCGACATGACAGATGGCTTTGTGACATCGAAATATATAAACCTAGCCTCCATCATGCACTTTTCGACTCTTGGATTACATAACTACTTCATAATGCCAAACCTTATAAGGATTAAATGGGGAATCAAATGAACTCCCATCGACGAATCAAGACTTGTGTTGGGTTCTTGGCATCGAACTCCATCTAGGAAAGCTCTAGCTCATCGATCTACCACCGTTTCATTTTGCATGAAAAATTGGTCTTTTATGGCCTCCCCCATGCTCTTTTCCGCTTCAAAATGGGCTCTAAAACTCGGCTCTCACTATATCATAGGTTTCCAATCTTCTTTGCTCTACAAACTCCCAAACATCTGATTGTAGGTCTCAAGGAGTACTCCCTTTTGAATTCCTTTATCTAAGTTATGATTGGACCATCTCTTCAATATAGAATCCATTCGTCTGGGTTATGGTTAGACCATCCCTTCAATATGGACTCCATTCATGAGACATAAGATGCGATCTGTTCTCTAACCAACTAATTTAAACTCATAAATTCTTATCTCATCTTCTCTTCAAAGCCTTCATGTCTAAACTTGGTGAGGAAAGCTTGCTTCAGTTTATGTCCCATGTGTCGAAAGTTCATGATGCCTCTCTCATACAATTGAAACCTATACCCTTGAAAGTGGTGGAAAATATCACCAACCAATGCTCTAGGATTCTAGTATTGTTGGCCACACATGCTACCATGTATTCGACTACATGAAGAACAAGGTCTTCATTATACTCTCCCTTGAAAATTTGTAATGGGACTACATTCACAAGCCAATCGTCAATATTTCCAAGATATATCTAGCCAAGAAGGAGCCTTGATTTGCCATTGGGACTACTATGAAATGTGCTATAATAGTGTCAAATGAGTCTTCTCTTGCTAATTATTTTTCTACTCTATCCTTTGCTTTCTATCTTCTCACATACCTCTAGAGACATTCCTATGCTTTGACTCATTCATCATAGGGTTGGCTCCACCTAACTTTTCAACTCTCCAACAAAAGGGAACATTTAAGGGTTTTTCCTTTACTTTTATTCTCTAAAAGACTCTTTTTATTTCTCATAGTCTCTAGATTTAGCCTTCATGCCACTACATAGGGGGAGGAAATTAGTTTAGAAGTTGTCAAAACTTATCCACCTTAGAATAGCCATTATGCCATTGTTTTGATAATGCCAACTTCTGAGGCTTATTTGATCCATCAACTTTGAAAAGTTACTAGTTGAACATACAGAAGGTTGTCAATATACTAGGCACCCCATGTATCTTGTTGATATGCATCCATGAACAAATTCCACCTCTTTTTTTTCTTGTTCTTATGGACTTCCACTAATCAAGACTCTTAAAGCTTTTGCATGATATCCCACTTGATGTTGTCTATGAAATCCTCAATAAAGGCCAAGTCCTCCATTGTCAATCCTTCTCCAACTCTTTTTTGTTCTTCAATTTTGATTTAGAGAATTGGCTACAACAATGTAAGTTTCTGTGGCTTCATAAGACAATGGGAATAGTCTATCATATAGAGCTTGCATCAAGCTGGCATTGTGTTTTCTCTATGGGGAAGAAATTTCTTGTAAAAAGTGGCTTTGGAGATGTTAAGGATTTAATGTAATCAAGGAACTATGCTTGCATATTGCATGACGCATGAGCATGTGTAGATAGGCTAGGCACTATTTTCCAGTGCATCCATTTTTCTTCATGTGGAACATCATTTGATTGGTTGCATAGCATGGATCCAACATTGCATATTTCTCAAATCATGAATGATTGGACACGAAGTTCTGTTACATAACATATTCTTGCTAGGGTACATTGCATGAAAAACAGGTTCAAGAATGTCAGTTTTGAAGACTCCAATGATGTGTACCTCATAATGGAGTTTATGGAAGAAGACATATGGAGAATTATGAATAAGTGGGAATACACAAGGGATGGCTTGATCCAATTATGGCAATTCTTGTAGAGATATGGATGATGTTTATAATGTTTAAAGCACTTGCACTAAGATGAGAAGAGATATTCTACAATGCTTTACTTGGATTGCTATGAGTTGTAACGATGGCACAAGTCGGGTATGGTTGAATGATTCTTTCAATTGCATCTACGTCTCCTTGGCGAAGTTGACAGATTTCTGTCCAAGAAGAGAATGGATACCTATTGGATCATAAAGAACATTATAAGTGTATGGAGATGACTTTGAGTTTCAACTTCAAGTTTACAGGTTACCATTTCAATAGTTACTTCAGCACGTTGATCTCGATGGAATTTTAAAAAAATCGTAGTTCGAGCATGGATGCAACAGAAGGCCTTTGGGGAAAAGAAAGAGAGAGAAATCGTCATCTAAGTTTTGATTCATCATTTACTTGTGGAAAAAGGGAGGTTGATAAAGGCAATTGGAGATCAGGGCCAACGCAGATTCGCAGTAATGATGGCAATTTCAAAGCGCAAGAAATGCAACGTTCAACGAAACGTAGGCAGATTCGGCGTGGCTCCCATCCGTGATGGGCAGGTGGCGGCATATTCTAATGCATGATGGTGATTGCTGACAAGAGCACAATAAGCTTTAATAAAGCTTTATAGCCTTAGCCTTAAGGTTAGAAAGCTTTATGACTTTCCAAAGCTTTTAAGTTTTCAAGCGTTAGATTTTTTTAAAACGTCCGTCGCCACTAAAGCTTTTTAATAAGTCAAACGTTTGGGAAGCACAAGCTTTCTAAAAAAGACCAAACTTGTGTATTGGGAAAAAACTATATAAAGGAAGGTGTGAGAGGTGCTAAGAGGCTTGCCTTACTCTTTGCATTGAAGTTTGTAATTTGTGTGAGGGGAGAGGAGGGTTGCATGTGAGAGTGTGGACTCTTATCGTGCCAATTGAGAAGATTGGGAATTTGGAAGCTAAAGTGCCACAAGTGCCAACTCAAGATTTTTCAAGGTATGAGACTTTAAATAATATTGGTTTTATTTTTTATGTTTGTGTATTTCTAAACATTATGCAAATGTGTGATGCTCTACTCGGATTGAGTTTTTTGTTGATTTCAAGCTACAATAGGCATTGTGTGTCCTTTGGTTTTGTGTGTGGTTTGTATGTGTTTAAGAAACATTTAAATTTTTCCTGTTGTGTTATTCATCCGACAAAGTCAATTATCCTAACCGGCACTCCTTAACATCTAATTATCGGGTTGTGAGTGAGGCTAGCTCTCGATCACCACTCGCATAACAACCATAATAGATTTGACAAAGGATATAGTATTCTTTATTTTCAAGGACAACGAGAAAGGACTCATCCGCAAGATTATATGAATGAAAAATTATTATATAGTATTCAATTATATCTTCAACAATGTATCCATAGTATTTTGTTCTCAATTCTCTCAACCTCACATGCATATAATAGGTTGATCATTGAAATGGATTATCTCCTTCTCACATGCTCTCATACAAAGATACATTAGAATAATCATCTGTAGCCCTCTCTTGATTATGGAGCCACCTTCCAAAGGACATATCTAATATGAAGAGGCATTAGGACCAGTGCAGTGTCCTTTCATAGTGAGCTATTGTCAATGACACTCCAAGTCTTCAACTCTAGCCCTCAACTACTACTTGCTTCACTTGGACTAGCTAAAAAGAGCTTCTATTCCCCTCTTTCTAAAGAAGAAAAATGTCCCCAAGCTAAGAATCCATCAAAACAATGTGATTGTTTTTCATCATTGTACCAAGAGTCCAACCCAATTGAGTGTTGTTGTTACCGAAGACTTTATCAAGTTTAAGAGGGACTATGAGAGAAGAGAGGAGAGTTTCTCCCACTGGAGTAAGGGATATGCATGCATAGAGGTAAGGTGACTATGATTGAGCAACAATGTATTGAGTTGAAGAGGATTGACTTATCTAAGACCACGTGTGTCTCTAATTTCCTTTCATTCTTCTATGTTTTTTGTTCATCATTGTACCAAGAGTCCAAGCCAATTGAGCCTAGTGATATTCACAAACATGTACTAGTGCACCTTCATGTCTTGACCATGTGTGGTAAAGATGGTTTACTCTCCCTACCGCTTGCATGTCATTTCTTCTAATGCCACTAACGATGAGGAGCATCTAGAGTAGATAATACTTGAGTTAGTAGGATGGCCAACTCATTCCCAAAATTTCATGGAGTAAAAGGCTAGGATCCATAGTGGTTTTTAGAGAGCCTAGAGCTTGAGTGCATATACATCATCTAATTGACCCCATGGTAGAGTTGCAAGTCCTATAGTACTAACTTCTTGACAAAGGTAGAGAGTGGCTAAAGGAATCTAACAAGTTCTTGAACTAACAAAGGCCACCAATTCTTAAAGTGAAAAAGGTAGAAAGTGGCTAGAGGAATCTGACAAGTTCTTGAACTAACAAAGGCCACCAATTTATTTAGAATATGTTGCAACAAAGCAAGCTTTTTTTATTTAGCCCATTTCATAGCTCCTAAGCCAGGAAAAAGATGTATGTGGTGTGATAGTTTGCAGCATGAGAGAAAGGATTGTGCTGCCTATCAGGAGGCCTTGGCATGACAACTCATCTTTTGGAAAGATGGCAAGATCCATGCACAAGAAATAAGATTGGCTCTTGCTTTGAATTTTAGAAAGGGAGGTATGTAAAAGTTGTTGGAAGACTTGGCTATCCGAAATGCTTATACGACGGTACATGAATCTACTTTTGGTCTACAATTGGATAAAATGCATGGCCAAGTGATGGTTGGTCCAAAGGCTGGAATATGGACACATGCTTTACATGTAGCTACAAAGAGAAAGGTTACTGATTGTGAAATGTCTAATGCAGGGCAAGACATTTGTGACATAATTGGTTGGGAATCACCAGTAGATGCATATTCAGTGTATGCATATTTAGCAAAGGTACAAAACACGGATATACTTGTGGAAGAGAAACGAAAGAGAGACGAAGATAATGCAAGGACATCTAAAAGAATGACAAGAAGAAGTGTGGATCAGCCTAAAGCTATAAATCAGCCACCTCCATAGCATATTATGGAAGAGGTTAGTTAGGAGCAAAAACAGGACAGCAAATAAGAGGGCAAAAAGAAGGGCAAGCAGCCAGGATATAAGTTGCAATCTAACATTGAGTCAGCCACCACAGATCTTAAGAAGGTTCTTGAAGAACAAATCTTAAATAGTCGGGTGGAATTCACCTTGGGAGAGGTGCTTGGCATCGCCAAGCAGGAATTTCATAATGAGATCATTGACATAATTAAGAGGAAGCCTCAGTTTCTTGGTGATACCACTAGTGCATTACTACAATTTGAAGAGAAAACTGGTTTGTTGGGTATTCAAGCTGAATATGATCATCAAGTAAGTACTGGATTATCTATGCATGATGCTACTAATTAGTGGTGGACAGCATGTGGAAAAGAGAAGAAAGTGACTGAAAATGCATTGTCTTGTAGCAATATGCATGATGGAGTAAGCAGATACAACAATATGGGGAAGAGACTCTAGGATTTATTCCTCAAAGTCATTATACAAGGAATCATTGGGCTAGGGCTACCACTGAAATGGTAGTGAAAATGGGGGAATGTGAAACTCCTTGTGTTGCTTTACTTGACCATGGGTCTAAGATAAATGTCATTGAGCGTAGATTGTATGAAAATGGTGCATGGCCTATAGACACTGATCATGGTTGGCGTATGAGGGCTGCAAATAATTCTTCGGGAGAGCTTTACGATGCATGTCCTAATGTAAAAGTGACGATTGGTGATGTATAAGAAGAGCAACACTTCTTTGTACAAGATAATTCCTCATATGCAGTGATTTTGGGACAGCCCTATATTACAGGAGTGCGTATAGAAACAAAGGTGCTTGATTATGGTTCTGCTTATGCAAGAGTTAAAAGCAAGGATGGGAGGAAAGCAGTCCAATTTCTTATTGTTTGTGTTAATCATCCTAGGAATCGGGATACGCTTCGAGAGTCTCCTTTGGCTCCAAATGCAAGGAAATTCAAAGACCTGGATTTTCATTAAGCACTGTCGGGCTACAGTAGTGTTGTTCAGAGGATGTACTCACTTCTTAATGGAATGAAGCATGTATTGACTATTGGTTATTCTCTTTACAGGAAACAATTCATGTTAGTTTAAGCTTATGGAAGCTATGTACATGGCTGAACGCAGATCTATGAAATGAGCTACTAAGGAACTGAGAGCATTGGGATTGTTAGCTGAAAATGAAGGCATTTCAGGCATCTTTTATGGGCTGATTATTAATGACACTATAGCTGAAATTTCGGCAACTATACATGCAGAAAATGAGGCTGAAAACAGAGTGTTATCAGTATGTTCTTTGGACATGTATGATATTATAGCATTGTTTGCTCAATAAGAAGGATTACAATGGGTTGAAGCACTTGTGAAGACAAAGTATAAGACAGTTGACAAAAAGGTGAAACCAATTGCTTTGCCACTTCTACCAGAAAGTGAGGGTTTGTATTAAAAAGTGTCAAGGCAGCCAAGCTTATGGGATCCTAAAGATATAGGTCATCAGTTTACATCTGAAACATTACAGGAATTGAAAGTTGGTGCAACAGGGTTTCTTTTGTCTACTGAGAGAGACTATTTTATGCAGATGTTGGCTAGGCATGGAAAGGCATTTGCATTTCATCCAACGAAAATAGGTTGTCTGGATCCAAATGTTGTCTCTCCTATAGTAATATTTACTATGCCACATGTACCATAGAACTTGAGGCCTATTTCAGTGCCTAAATCTTACTTGCCAAAGCTGATGGATTTGCTAAATGAAAAGATTTTCATGAAGATCTTGGAACCGTCTTCAGTCCCGTACTCAAATTGTTGGTTTACTGTGCTAAAAAAGAATGGGGCTTTGAGATTTATTCAAGACATGCAACCGGTCAATAAAGTGACCATAAGAAATGTGGGTGTAGATCCTATGGTTGATGAATTTGCTGAGGCTTTTGCAGGCAGAGCGATCTATTCTTTGGGTGATCTTTACTCGGGGTATGATTAGTTTCAGTTTGAAATTGAAAGCAGGGATATCACAACCATGAAGACTTCCTTGGGGTTAGTACGGATGTGTACTCTCCCGCAAGGTGCAACAAACTTAGTGGCACACATGACAAATGCTATGAATAGGGTACTCAAGGATTTTATACCACGATTGACAATGCCCTTCTTGGATGATGTTCCAATAAAAGGGTGTGTAGTGGATGAAAAGAATGAAGAGATGGATTCTCATGGATGTAGACTGTTTGTTGCAGACCATATTGTGGATTGTGAAAGGATTTTGACATGTCTAGAAAAGGTGCATTTAACTCTTTTTGGACAAAAGTCTATCTTTGGAGTTGATGAGGTTTTGATTGTTGGGCATATGTGTGGGCCCTATGGGCGAAGTCCATCACCAGCAAAAATAGATGGGATTGATAGAATGCAAGATGTATGCACGAATGTATCAAAGGTGTGTAGATTCTTGGGTCCATGTGTGTTCTATTTGATATGGATGCATATGTAGCCGATGCTCTATATCAGCTTCTCAGGAAAGGTCAAAGATTTCATTGGGAAAGGAAGCATCAGAAAGCAATGAAGAAATTGAAGCAACTCTTAAAATCTACTCCTACATTGAGAAAGGCTGACTATTCACATGGAACGCCTATAATTATTATTGTTGATACAAGCCCAATCGGGATTGGATGGGCAATTGGGCAAGATGATTAGGAAGCGCAAAGATATGCAATACGTTTTGTTGCTAAAGTATTGATTGAATGATGACAGAGATCATAGGTAAAACAAGAATGATGGGAAATTGTGGCAGTCCTTAAATGCCATAAGGAGTATTTTATGGGTACTCATGTAGTCATTGAGATAGATTGTTTGCCGGTATTGGGTATGATTACTAGTTGTGCTACTTCAGGCATTGCTATGCTCCGGTGGAGTGCATACATCAAATCTCTAAACTGCTGGTGGGCCATCCTGCACTCGTGCCCAAAATCTTCCCATCCCTTTCAACTCCAAGTCAAGCATGACTTCTCGAACAACTTTATGAAAAGAACTTTTTGGGATGAGAAGCTCGTATCAGCGTTGGATTCTCCTTATCTCTCGAAGAGCGTGAATGCCCAGTTTCCATCTCCTCTTCTTCTGTGGTGGTCCTTGTGCTCTACGAGGAGCACCTATTGCTGCACTTGAGGAGCCTCCACATTGTGCTCCAGGTGGCGGGCCTTGGCGTGATGTCTTCCCGGGACCAAAACGGCGACATGCTTGCTTTGGTCCGTGCCATGCAAGGAGGGCAAGACGGAGAAGAGACAGAGGTTGGGGATGTGAAAATGGAGGAAGCAAAGAAATCAAGATGTGAAAATGAGAAGAAGAATGAACCTTTAGCCCATTTTTTGAAAAAAAAGTGCATGCAGACCCCTGGTCCGAAGTCTGGCATCTGGAGCCACTTTCTTGCCAGGCGAAGAAACTTCACACGCGCACTCGTTGGGTGGCCAAGAGCCCAATTTTTTTTTAAGTGCGTGCAAACCCAATAAAGTGGCTCCAGACGCCAGACTTCGGACCAGGGGGTCTGCAGGTACTTTTTTTCAAAAAAAAATAATTTGGTCTCTTGGCCACCCAACGAGTGCGGGTGTGAAGTTTCGTCGCATTCCGATACAATTTAGTATTTTAAAAATTATCCTACACCAAAATTATGGATGGATTGATAATTGAGAAATCAACATCGCGACTACTGGCCCTTAGAAACTTCGCACCACATAAACTATACAGAGGCATTAGGAGTAAAGTCTACAATAAGAAATGGCAAATTTTTGCATGTTATTCCTATTGAAATTGACAGTGCTAACAAAAACTGTAAGTAAGAATTGAAAATATAGTGAAGATGTACAGTCAAAGTTGAGAGCGAAGGATAAGTGTAAAATTTTAATATTCATATTTTAAGGGCGCATACAATAGTTTTGCACTGGGACATAGTCATATGTCCAATGCACGAGGATAACACTATGCCAAAAAAGATAACATTGCAAACTGTATTCATTCCATTGGAACGAATGCATCCTTCACTGCTTGAAGATTTCTTACAAGTTGGAAGTCCTTGGGAGTTACAGTGATGCGCTTCGCATGTATTGCACAACGTTGAGCATCAGTCATCAAGTCAACTAAAAAGGCCTCTACAGCACACTGTACAGCATGAAGTCGTTCTTTTGTGAAGCGATCAGGTCTATCCTGACCTTGTATCAAAAATCACCTCCTGCTTTCTGTGCGGTAGAGGTCTTGCACAATCTCGCGAACAAGTTTCGAGAAGCTCGCCTTCGGAATGATACCTTCTAATTTCTCTCAAGGTCACTGTATCTGGCTTCCACTTGCATTTCTTGTGGGGATGCTAAGGAGGACCCTTGTGATGGCGACTTGAGGAAGGTGGATTAGGTTGAGAAGGGGGTGCATCTGAGCTAGTAGATGCTCCAAGGGGCTGAACACGATATGGGGCTCTGAGCGGAAGCTGATTTGCAACTGCCTTAGACCTAGCCATCTTTCCTGCACAAGAGATGTGAAAACTCAATGAATAAGATAGAAAGTGAAACCCTCTTTTATATAACCCTAAGCTGTGAGACTCATTCACATAGATGCACACTCTCTCTTTCTCTCTTAAACTAGGAATTGCATTCACACTGACTCACATTATTCATCTTACTATCTTAGCTCTTTTCGAACCCATTTGCTGCCTTGTTGAAGCCTTGTTTCTAGCCACTTGGCATGGTTTTCTTTGGCACTTGAGGCTTCATAACGCACTCTTTTAGTGACACGACGTGATTCCATCATGTCTGCAGCCAATTCATCAACACTTTCATTTGCTCTCTTTTGCGAGAGTTTAGCTTCATCCGCTACTATAATCCTATATCACCAAGATAGCAATTGGATCATTAGATTGCTACCATTCACCCCTCCACCATGATCAGTTTTTCTTTGATATGCACCACACACTATCCAATGTGAATTTTCCATCCCTTGTGTGGACCAAATTCAAATCTTCCCTTTTCTGCAAACTATAGCCCATGTGCCTCAAGAATATGCTACAAAGACACATATCACACATGAGTAAAACTATGCTCAATAGTTTATACAATTCATACAATTTTAAAATATTAACTTAGTATGCTGTCGAAGGGTTTCGAAAGCAAAGTCGCGACCACAGAGGACCTTGACTAATTTCAGGATAGAAAATAAATTAGGCGAATAAGAAGATGAGAAAATGATGCCAAGACTCTGTTTTATTTCTGCCAATAACAAATACAAGGTTCAAGAAGAAGAAATCCGAATAGCCTCTAGGCATAGATCACCAACATGGCAGCTGACATAAAGTCAAGTAGAAAGTATATCAATTCTACTATCCATACAGTACAGCAGAGTCTGAAGCAGAGTTGTTAGAGCTGCCATGTATTGACTTGCATGGACCATTCTAAAACCCAGAAAATCTTTGCGTTTCTTCTTGATTGTAACCTTCAGATCTGTCTTTTACATCTCTCATACATGCAACCTTTGTCCTTGTATTGACCAGCAGATGGTATGTATTCACTTGACATTGTATAAATATTAACCCTTTCTAGCAGCAGTAAGCATCCATAGAAACATCTCTCTAATGCATGTATCTGTCAACATATCTTTCCCATGATCATACAATCACTTGCGTTGGAGACAGATAGATTTTGAAGGGAGGGGCAAAGAGCTGAGTTTCATAAAGTATGTAGAGCACATAGAGACCCCCTAGTCTTTTTAGCTATGGCATATCACTTCATAAATGACCTTACCAAGGGTAGAAGAATACAAAGCCTGCATAAAAGAGGCAGAATTTACGTTCTCTGGCCTAGCCTCGTGGATGAATGTGAAACCTGTAGATAACCAAATTTCTTTCATCTGAGAAAGCTCTGCCCCGCCAGCCTCGTTTGGAGCTGTTATGATGATGCATCGAGTCTAGCATTTGTTGAATCCAGCGAGTGTTAATGCACGTTGCTTGTATCGGTTTCAACCTGCAGAAACTGTTATTAATGTTTTCCGAAAACATCTCGGTCGAGAGTCGGTGCCATCCTTAAGCGAGGTGCAGCTCCCAAGCTTTCATAACAGCCTTCATAGTTTGCTTTTGTATTGCTGCCTCCTGTGAATAGCATGATCCATCTCCTCCAACTTGTAAGGTTTGTGCGTCATCACCCAATCTGAAAGCTCTAATGCTGCATTGTACTGCCTTCGTCTTGGTTCTCCAGGCATCGGTGGCAGCGGGTCTCTGGAAGAAGAAGTGTGCATTCCGAGCTCTGCAACATCATCTCCCTTTGCCATACATATCGTTTCCTTTGCCTTTTTCCGCACACAGCAGACGTAAGCGAGGCTGTCGTCCACTCCATGGCCGTTGGTAGTTCATTTTGCCACTGTTGAATGCTTGCACATCAATTTGATACCCCTGGCCTTGCCTCCCCCTCCTTCACCTTTTTTCAGAAACTCCAATTAATTGCCTAAGCTCATGTTTTTATGTCAGACACCCTCTTAGCAACACCAACAATGCACAGCACAACACATCGTTCTAGAAAAACATGAGGAACATTCCGCCAGATCAGAGACAACTTCGATCCCTTTTCTGTTGCACCTGTACATTCCTTTTTGCCCATCCAAGCAAAGCTGATAGAAGACGGCCCAGGCCTGTGCTACCAAACACGACGACAGCATTCAGCTTTCTACAGGCACCAAAAAAGACCTTCAACACGCCATTTCCATCCAACATAGCGGCTCCTCCCAATCCTTCTTTCTCTCATCATCTTTTTTTTTTCTTGCTTCCCTCCAAAAAGCCCTCATTTAAAAATAGTCATCCCCTTTTCTTGATTTTTCTTTCAGCTCCTCTATTCATGTCCCATCATATACAACCAAAGTACCTCTATTGTATACGCCTAGAGAAGATATAGCAGCAGTCATAGAAGATCGAATACGGAAGCTAACATGCATATCATTCTGAAAATATTGAACTTCACAAAGAACTCCACCATTCACACCTACGAATATCAAAGCACCATATACATAACCAATTCTCAGAATCTGTGCTAGTCTCAACCACATCTCCCAAAGCTCCTGTGAACTGTTGATCAAAACCTCCTCGTCTAGGTTGACTGACCACTTAGCAAAACATGCCAACTAGAGCATTATTGATAAGTTCCTCTTGCTCCAAACCCTCTTCCACGTAGAACAAAAGTATAAACACAACAACTAGATATGTACAAAGTATCAAATCCCACACACAACTTTGGGTGAATTTCACACCTCAAATGCACAACAATACGACATCCACCCCCTCTAATCCTGCACATCCTCCGGATGGGCCAACTACCCATGATCATTATCATCAAGATCCACAAATAGATCAATCTCTTCATTATGCATTTCCGGTATCTCAACAAGATTATCTGTCATATCATCTGTCTCTTCCATTGGAGTTTCTTCTCGTTGCTCTTCTCTTGTAAATTCTTCCAATGCATAATCTTCATCATCTCTTTTCTTGAAAATCTTGATTCTTTTTCCAGCAATAGGCACTCTAAGCACTGTCCCATCCAATTCTGTCAACTCATATGTTGCATTATCAAAGACATGTCTGACTATGTACGGCCCAAACCATCTTTTCACCATCTTCCGAAGTGCAGTATGCTGATTTTCAAGGCTGCTATCAAAGACTAATACCCATCTCCCTCTTCTATTGCTCTAGGCCGCAAGCGATGCCTGCTGTCAAACCTGTCCTTATTTCTTAGTCTAGCAACCTTCAACCTATCAATAGCTAGCTGAATATCCTCTGGTCTTCTCTCCAACTGTCGAATCCGAAGAACTAAGAGCTCCTCTCTCGTCAAATCCTCCTGCCAAGGTAAAACTGACCAAGTCAAAGCACAAGGTCGGCATAACCGGTTTCTGACCATACATCAACTCTGCAGGCATATATCCTGTGGTAACACTATGAGTCGTACGATTAGCCCACAAAGCAAATGGTAGAAGTCTCGGCCATTCTCCAATCCGTCCTCTGCATGCTTTGGCTAATGCTTTCACTATCGGCAGATGCCCTCTTTCACTCTTCCCATTTCCCTCTGGATTCTATGCTGTGGTTAGAGCCAACTTGATTCCTAGTTGAGAGAAAAACTCCCTAGCTTCATCTACATCCAATTCACCGCGATCTACAGTGATCTTACCCACACAGCCATACCTGCATAAAATTTCTTCCAATAAGAACTTACACACTGCACTAGTGGTCTTCGTTCTCAAAGATATGCCCTCAACATGATTGGTAAGATCCTCTCTAGCCAAAACAATATATCTCATCTGCCATAGACCCATAGGCATAGTAACCAAGTCAACTACCCACTTATAATGAATGCATAGCGGATAGGTCGGATGAAGCTCATGTCGATGAGGCACTACCGAATACATCTGGCAGTCTCTGCAAGTCTCTACAAAGTGAGAAACATCTCTATACATGCCTTTCCCCCAATATTTCTCCTTGATTTTCTCATAAGTAGCCCACACTCCTCTATGACCAGCCCAAGGACTCTCATGAAACTCCCTCATCACCTATAACTGTGTCTCTCTATCGCAGACAACCCGCAAAGGTAATCCGCATCTTTTCTTCGGATGCTTCCAAAGAAATCCGTCCTTGAGAAAATAACCATAGGCTTTCCTTCTGATCTTCTTGAACTCTTCATCTGTCCATTCATCTCTTTTGCTTAGTGTACTAAGGTACTTGCCAATCTGCAACCAATCTCCAACATAGAGTTCTTCTATGAAAGCCACAATATCATAGACATGGCAAACATGATCAACCATAGCGGCTGAAATTTCTGCATCATCCTCTTCTGCAAGTAGTGTCTCCTCATCATCATATCTGGCTCTAGAAAACATATCTACCACTGGATTATCCTTTCCTGCTATGTGTTTAAATTCCAGATTTAATGACTTGATGTATGCAATCCATCTCAACATAGCTATATCCGGAGTAGAGCAACTCATAATCATACCAATCAATGGCAAGCAATCTGTCTCTACCACAACTGAAGCTCCAATAAAGTACTCCTTGTCACATTTGAGAGCCGTAACAATCCCCAGTAACTCCCTCTTGATTTGCAGATATCTCCTCTGTCTCTTGTTTAGGACTTTCGCCCCAAACCGAATAGCATACCTGTTTCCATCTGCATCATCTTGACCCACAGCCCAACCTATGCCAATTGGACTAGTGTCAACTGTCAATACAATAGGCCTTCCGCAATTATAATCCGCTTTCCTGAGAGTAGGAGCAATCTGCAATAACTTCTTCAATTTCCGCATGGCTCTAGTGTGGCTCTCATCCCAATAGAATTTCTGCCCCTTTCGAAGCAGCTGATATAAACAATCTGCTATGTGTGCAAAATGAGGTATCCAAATCATATAAAACACACAAGCTCCAATGAATCTCCGTACCTCTGAAGTGGTAGAACAATACTCCGTAATTTTGCCTATAGCATCCACCTTATCAGGTGAGGGTTTCCTGCCATAATATCCACACATATGTCCAACAATGACAACCTCATTCATTCCAAAAACAGATTTTTGCCCTGATAGTGTCAAGTTCACTTCTTCTAACCTGGCCAAAATCTTCTCACAAGCTGAAATATGATCAGCCACAAAGTATCTACATCCCTGCTCATTTAGACTCTCATTTTTCTCTTCTTCTGCACACCCCTTAATGGGCACATCATCCAAGAAAGGCATGGTAAGCTGAGGTATATAATCACGAAGGACCTTATGCATGGCATTCATCATATGCGCAACAGAATTAGTGGCACCTTGAGGCAAGGTACACATCCTGACAAGCCCAATAGGAGTTCTCATGGTGGTTATGTCCCTGCTTTCCAAAGCCAGCTGAAACTGATCATATCCTGAATACAAATCACCTAAAGAATAGATGGCACGTCCACCAAATGCTTCTGCAAACTCATCCACAACTGGACCTATACCAACATTCCTGATAGTAACTCTGTTTACTGGCTGCATGTCCTATATAAATCGGAGAGTACCATTCTTCTTTGGAACCGTAAACCACCTGTTTGAGTATGGTGCAGATGAAGGCTCAAGAATTCCCATCCTGATTTTCTCATTCAACAAATCAATCAGCTTTGGCAGTAGGTGTGCCTTAGGCACTGGAATAGGTCGGAGGTTCCATGGAATATGAGGAATAGTAAAGATCACCATAGGAGCAACAATATCTGGATTCACACATCCAATCTCATGCGGGAAAAAAGCAAACCCCCTTCCATGTCGCTCAAGCATCTCTTGAAAGCATTGCTTCTCTGTGGGTAGCAAGAAATCACCATTTCCAATTTTCAATTCAGCAAGAGTCTCTGCTAAAAATTTATGGCCTATATGCTCCGGATTCCTCAAAATTGGCTGTTTGGTAGCCCTCTCTATTTGCTGATCACTGTCAGGTGGAAGTGGTACAGCTACCGGCTTCACCTTCTTATCCACAGTTTTGTATTTCGTGTCAACCCTGGCTTCATTATGCTCTTCTGCATTACTCAAATCTTGCTGTAAATCAGCAATTCTGCACTCCAATGGCTGAATATCCTCAGCCCTCTGCTCTATGGACTGCATA
The DNA here is from genome assembly GCF_053477565.2 of Lygodium microphyllum. Classification (NCBI taxonomy): domain Eukaryota; kingdom Viridiplantae; phylum Streptophyta; class Polypodiopsida; order Schizaeales; family Lygodiaceae; genus Lygodium; species Lygodium microphyllum. The sequence goes on along the minus strand of NC_141158.1, from coordinate 93,756,435 downwards.
GAAACAGCCCTAAACTGGATGCTGAAATATTTCAGTAGTAAACTCTGTTGGCTGAAAGTTTTCAGCCCTCTGTGTCTCTGTAAGCTAATCATAATCAGCCGGAAACTCTGTTTGCTGAATTTCTTCAGCACTCAACACTTTTTGCTGAGTCATCTTAGCCTCTGACTCAATCTGTGACACAAAATCTGCAATTTCATGAAACATGTCCAGGGATTGCACTAATACATTACTGTGACAACTCTGCATATTAGTTTTCAGCATATCTTCCATCTCTTCCATCGTATCTGCACAAATCATATTGTCATACATCCCATCTATGTGCTCATCATCCTCTAAAATTCTTGCATTTTTCAAATTTTTCTCCTTCCTGCATATGTACTGCCTGGCAACTCTAGGCAACTTAGAAGTCTTCTGATAACTCATTGAACTGTTTGCTGAAATCCCAACAAAACCGGAGGAGAAAACACTACTGCCAGGAGGCGAGAACTCCAATCTCCTCTGCTCTGTACCACCGTCGTCTCGCGAAACGGCGGTACCTAATGAAAACACAAACCCGAATCCCTCACAATGGGCAAAGGTACATCTCTGAGAGTATCCCTGTTTCTAACATGGTTCACACACACAGTCATAAACTATACTGCCCTCATGCCATCTTTACTGCGAATCCGTGCATAAGCAGATCCATCATCCATTTTCTTTGTTTCCATGCGCATCTCTGTGATGAATGGCTGTCCAAGAATTATGGGATAAGAGCATGAATCCTGCACAAAGAAATGAAAATCCTCCTCTACATCTCCAATAGAAACCCTGACACTAGGACAGGCAGCATACAAATCACCTGCAGTGTTATTGGCGGCTCTCATACGCCACCCATGCTCTACATCCATAGGCCATCTGTTACTCTCATAAACTTCACGAACTATGAGATTAATCTCTGAACCATGATCCACCAAAGCAACATAAGGCACCTGTTTCTCTCCAACTTTTACCATTGTCTCTGTAGTTGCCCTAGCCCAATGACTCCGCGAAAAGTGACTACGCGGTATCAAGACAGGCTCATCAGTTTCAGCATAATGCATAGGCTAAACCCTCTTCTCTATCTGCCGAAAAACAGAAGCATTCTCAACCATAACCTCATCCTCATCCTCATCCAACTCCCCAATCCAAACTCCCTGTGTATCAGTAGTAGGCAATGCATGTCTTTTCCTCCTCAGGACCTCCTGAAACTGATCTTGAAACTCTCTTTTTGAGATGCCCAAAACCTCAGAAATAGTGAAAGTCACCTCACTGCCAAGTATCTTGTCATTAAAAATTTTCTTCATGTCCGTAGATGTCTTAATATCGGACATCAATCTAAACCCTGGCTGCTTTCTCTCTCTAGGCTCTTGCCTCTTTTCTCTCTTTTGAGCATCTTCCATCTGTCGTTCTGGCCCTGGTCTCAAAGACGGTCTTGCAGTAGGTGGAGTAACAAACTCACCCCCTCTAGTCTTTTTAGCTGCACTTGGATTTTCTTCATCCCTCTTACGCTTCTCCTCAACAAGTACATCTGCTCCCTGAGACTTAGCCAAGCAGGCATAAATAGAGTACCTGTCAACAAGCGAATCCCAACCTGTCTCTGATCTGATGCTAGAGCCTACACTAGTCAAAATAGTTTGCTGAATTTTTCCCTTGTTTGCAGTCTCCATAGCATAAGTCCATAGTGCTGACTGATTCTCTGATCCCTTCTCAATCTGGACTCCATATGCAGAAGCATCTCCTCTGGCTGTCACATAAGAAGTATGCGCAGCCATGTCATCCACTAACTTCTTCATTCCGCCTTTCCCAAAGTTGGTAGCAAGCGGAGCTCCTGTTTCAGTCAACCAAATCTTACCATCTTGTCCCCAAAATACCAAATTCTTCCTCCTTGCATCCTGAAAAGATTCACAATCTGTGCAATGCTGATGATCCGTACTATCACACCAAATATATCTTCGATCTCTCCTAGGTGCACTAGGAGCACTCCTAGGTGCAGTAGGAGCACTAGAAGAAATAGTAGGCGCAGTCGAAGCAAACTGCTCTTTCAATTTTCCCACCAACTCCGATTTAACTGACTCCAGTGTCAAATCCGTTATGCCTTTGATTATGTCATCAAGAGAGGAAGGCACCGATGGAGCGGATGGTTTTGGAGCAGAAGGTCCAGGCATCGGTCGTGGAACAGGAGGAATAGGAGGAGTAGAAACAGTAGGCACTGGCATAGGCCAAGAAACTGGCTGAGGAGGAGAAGAAATAACAGGGATAGAAGTAGGCATAGGAGCAGAAGACGGTGTCGGCGTCATAGAACCATTCTGTAGGCGTGTCTTCCATATCCTCCTCTTGGTCAAAGTCAAGACGGCATCCTGGGCATCTTGCCAATCCGTTTTAAGTCCCATAGGCTTCGTGCGATCCTCAAGAAGTTCTCCCAATTCTTCCTGAAGAGCAGGATCTGCAGCTTGCAAGAAAAGCTCAACTTTTTCAACATCCAATGCTCTTTGTTCAATGGCATCAAGCTGACTATACCTCTCTTCAAATTCTCGAATCAACTCTGAAGCAGCTAGACCTTTGTTTGGCATGTAGACCCACTCTCGGAATGACCACCGTGTAGCCATCCCAAAGTCCTCAAGGAAATACTCTTCTTTCAGGGCCTTCTTAAAATCTTGCCAATGTGAATTTTGAATAAAAAGATCAGTCACTTTTGCCCTCAAGGCGGGTGTGACAAGACGAAGGAAGTACTTACTCATAAGTCCAGCTGGAACTCCAAAAAACCCCATCTTGATCTCATATGTCTTCAAATATGCTGAAACATTACGGCCATCAAATAGCTTCTTCTCATTCTCAACTGCTTCAATCGCCTTAGTCGCGCTGTTTGCATTCTCCTGCTCCGAATATAGTTGCCTTTGTTGAGACAACTGTTGTTGATGCAATTGCTGCTGTTGCTGCATATACAATTGTGTCTGCTAATTTTGAAGCTGCATATACATGGACATATTCTACAAAATCTGCTTTAGATCATCTGTTGAAGTACTTGACGCAGCAGTCATTGATGGAGCTGAAGTAGAGGACGCAGCTGGAATTGTAGAAGATGCTGAAATAGATGCTGAAGTATCTCCCATCCTGAAATTTCTACGACGCTTTCACGTCAGGTTCACCAAAGATGTCGAAGGGTTTCGAAAGCAAAGTCACGACCACAGAGGACCTTGACTTATTTCAGGATAGAAAATCAATCAGGTGAATAAGCAAGATGAGAAAATGATGCCAAGACTCTGTTTTATTTCTGCCAATAACAAATACAAGGTTCAAGAAGAAGAAATCCGAATAGCCTCTAGGCATAGATCACCAACATGGCAGCTGACATAAAGCCAAGTAGAAAGTATATCAATTCTACTATCCATACAGTACAGCAGAGTCTGAAGCAGAGTTGTTAGAGCTGCCATGTATTGACTTGCATGGACCATTCTAAAACCCAGAAAATCTTTGCGTTTCTTCTTGATTGTAACCTTCAGATCTGTCTTTTACATCTCTCATACATGCAACCTTTGTCCTTGTATTGACCAGCAGATGGTATGTATTCACTTGACATTGTATAAATATTAACCCTTTCTAGCAGCAGTAAGCATCCATAGAAACATCTCTCTAATGCATGTATCTGTCAACATATCTTTTCCATGATCATACAATCACTTGCGCTGGAGACAGATAGATTTTGAAGGGAGGGGCAAAGAGCTGAGTTTCATAAAGTATGTAGAGCACATAGAGACCCCCTAGTCTTTTTAGCCATGGCATATCACTTCGTAAATGACCTTACCAAGGGTAGAAGAATACAAAGCCTGCATAAAAGAGGCAGAATTTACGTTCTCTGGCCTAGCCTCGTGGATGAATGTGAAACCTGTAGATAACCAAATTTCTTTCATCTGAGAAAGTTCTGCCCCGCCAGCCTTGTCTGGAGAGCTGTTATGATGATGCATCGAGTCTAGCATTTGTTGAATCCAGCGAGTGTTAATGCACATTGCTTGTATCGATTTCAGCCTGTAGAAACTGTTATTAATGTTTTCCCAAAACATCTCGGTCGAGAGTCGATGCCATCCTTAAGCGAGGTGCAGCTCCCAAGCTTTCATAACAACCTTCATAGTTTGCTTTTGTATTGCTGCCTCCTGTGAATAGCATGATCCATCTCCTCCAGCTTGTAAGGTTTGTGCGTCATCACCCAATCTGAAAGCTCTAATGCTGCATTGTACTGCCTTCGTCTTGGTTCTCCAGGCATCGGCGGCAGCGGGTCTCTGGAAGAAGAAGCATGCATTCCGAGCTCTGCAACATCATCTCCCTTTGCCATACATATCGTTTCCTTTGCCTTTTTCCGCACACAGCAGATGTAAGCGAGGCTGTCGTCCACTCCATGGCCGTTGGTAGTTCATTTTGCCACTGTTGAATGCTAGCACATCAATTTAATACCCCTGACCTGGCCTCCCCCTCCTTCACCTTTTTTTAGAAACTCCAATTAATTGCCTAAGCTCGTGTTTTTATGTCAGACACCCTCTTAGCAACACCAACAATGCACAGCACAACACATCATTCTAGAAAAACATGAGGAACATTCCGCTAGATTAGAGACAACTTCGATCCCTTTTCTGTTGCACCTGTACATTCCTTTTTGCCCATCCAAGCAAAGCTGATAGAAGACGGCCCAGGCCTGTGCTACCAAACACGACGACAGCATTCAGCTTTCTACAGGCACCAAAAAAGACCTTCAACACGCCATTTCCATCCAACATAGCGGCTCCTCCCAATCCTTCTTTTTCTCATCATCTTTTTTTTTCTTGCTTCCCTCCAAAAAGCCCTCATTTAAAAATAGTCATCCCCTTTTCTTGATTTTTCTTTCAGCTCCTCTATTCCTGCCCCATCATATACAACCAAAGTACCTCTATTGTATATGCCTAGAGAAGATATAGCAGCAGTCATAGAAGATCGAATACGGAAGCTAACATGTATATCATTCTGAAAATATTGAACTTCACAAAGAACTCCACCATTCACACCTACGAATATCAAAGCACCATATACATAACCAATTCTCAGAATCTGTGCTAGTCTCAACCACATCTCCCAAAGCTCCTGTGAACTGTTGATCAAAACCTCCTCGTCTAGGTTGACTGACCACTTAGCAAAGCATGCCAACTAGAGCATTATTGATAAGTTCCTCTTGCTCCAAACCCTCTTCCACGTAGAACAAAAGTATAAACACAACAACTAGATATGTACAAAGTATCAAATCCCACACACAACTTTGGGTGAATTTCACACCTCGAATGCGCAGCAATACGACAACGCACTATATAATGTGTGATAGAGCTTTTGCCCCATGCTTCCACCATGTTTTCGTAGAAGTTATGCACATGATTGATAAATTCTTGCTTATCTTCATTGTTAAACACCATCTTGCAAAGTAAGAGAGCCAATTTGTTAAGACATATCCAAACCTTAGCTTTGGTTAATCTTGTTTTTCCTCCATTACTTCGATTAGGGATTGCAAAATGTAACTTTTTCCACCCATCGTAGTCCTGCGACTTACGAACCATGGCATTCCCTTCCTCATTGATGGGTACTGAGAGAAACTTCCTAGCCTTTGCTCCTCCAAAGCAAGGCTTTTTTGGCAAGTTACCAGATTTTCCTGATCTCTTCTTATCTTTTTCAATCGTCACTTGATGCTTGTGTAGCCCAATTTCTGATAGCACTCGCTCCACATTCCTACACGTTGCAATGGCTTCTTTTTCTGGTTGCATCCTATAAGCAAAGCAAATGTATTCATATACAAGTTTCTCCATGATGCTGACAAAAGCATGCAATGAACAAATGTGAATACGATCCAAGGAAATGTTGAAGATGGGCTTCCAAGTGGGATCTTCTGGTGCGCAGATCGGACGCAGAATGCGCACGTGGTGAATCCCGGAAGGTCCCCAAGAACAACGAACTCTACCTTTTTGCACAAAAAACAATGTAAAAGCATGCACGACAAGAGGCAAGAGACAAATTGGGTTCAATCTCCCCCATGCCTTGTGTGAGCGCTTCACAAAGCATGTATTTTATGTATATTTCCAATCTTCATGCTCAATAATAGCCCAATTTACAAAAATATGACAAGCTTTTAGCTTTTTGAGTTTGTTTTCTACAAAAATAGGAAAATAAAGCTAATGGACGGTGCCCATAGAATCTGGCACGCCCAATCTCAATGTCCAAATAGAAATAACATATCCGGGCGCATAGGCGCATACAAAATAATAATCAATAATCAATGTCTCAATAGACATAACAAAATATAGGCGTGGCGCCTATCAAAATATAGTCCAAAGGTCGAATACTCGCTAAACTCCAATGCTTTCCTCCGCCACTGCTGCTATCTCTACACATCAACTGAAGCATTCACAATCGTTATTAAAATAATACAATTAAACTGACAAAAGTGAATACCTAGCAGTCTTCAGCTACATAAATAAATCAACTGGTTAGAAATAAATCCTAACCTTAATTTATTACGAGTGCGCACTCTAAACTCATAAACGTTTATTAATTTAATATGCATTTTGCGGAATCACCCGCTATGGAATCACCCATGTACACACTAAATTAATGAAACGCCCGAAAAGGACAGGCGTCCCCATCAACTTCTCGCACAAAGAATCCTCTTTGTGTATGAGCCCCGGTCATCTAAGTTTACGGAATCCACCGTAAAACCTCACGGAATCCACCGTGGCACGGAATCCACCGTGGAATATGCCTCCTGGCATCATACCCCCGGGGTGGGATAGCAATTGACCTCAATTGCTATTAGCTCAATGTGGAGCTAACAGAGTGGGGAAAGCATTTAAGTCTCTAGCGTGCATCCATTGTGCTTCCTCTACAGGATGGTTCTTAAATTTTACTAGATATCTAGAATACCTTCGGCCAGTTCTAGTGGTCATGTAGTCAGTGTCTATGATGGCTTCTGGTTCAAGTATTTCAGTCTCTTCTTCTAGTAAAGGTGGGTTTTCGTAAACAGGGTGGATAGGTAATTGGCCTCTAAATGGTCTCAATAAACTAATGTGAAATGTATTATGAATTTTCCAATGAGATGGCAATTCTAACTTGAATGCATTATCATTAATCTTATGAATGATTCTAAATGGTCCATAGAATCTAGGAGCTAATTTGACAACTGGATGTCTATCTACACTTTGCAGTTTACGCTTTTCTATTCTAAGCCAAACATAATCATCAACTTTGAAATTCATGGCTTGTCTTTTCTTGTTGGCTTGTTTGGTATATGATTGTTGGGCTTTAGCAATCATATCCTTAACCTCATCAAAAATACTGTTAAGCATAACAGCAATATCATCAGCACTCTGAATTCTATTAGACAAAGATGCAACAGGTGTAGATAATCTATATCGATAAATAACTTCAAAAGGTGCTTTCTTTGTAGATGTGTGCGGTGTATTGTTATATGCAAACTGTAATAAATGCAAATGAGTGTCCCATGTCTGAGGTTTAGAGATAGTATATGCACGTAATAGATCTAGAATAGTACTATTGGTGGCTTCTGTTTGTCCATTTGTTTCTGGATGAAATGCAGATGAGAAATCAATCTTTGTGCCTAGATTTGCAAATAGTGTAATCCAAAAATTATTACAAAATCTAGAATCACGATCTGAAATAATCACTTTTGGCAATCCATGGTTAGTAAAGACAGTTTTCAAAAATAACTGTGCTGCTTGTGATGCTGTTAAAGTTTTCTTACATACAATGAAATATGCTTGCTTACTAAATCTATCTACAATTGTCCAAATCATGTCATGGTTAGATTTAGTATTTGGTAAACGAGTAATGAAATCCATAGAAATATGTTCCCAAGGTTTAGATGGAATAGACAAAGGCATTAATAATCCATACTGTTTACCATGATGTCTCTTTATTCTTTGACAAATCAAACATTCAGAAACGAAATTAGATACATCTGCATCCATATGCGGCCAATAAAAATCTTCAGTTAACATGCGTAATGTAGATATGATACCTCTATGACCTTGATATGGGGGACAATGAATTTCATTCAAAACAAAAGATCGGAATGGAATAGTAACACACAGTCTCTTTTCAAAAAACATAAATCCATCATTATATGATAATGAATCAACAGGAATGAAATTATTTTGAACTAATTTTTGCCAATCAGAATGAAAAGTAATATCCTGGTGATATGTATCTTTCATAGCAATCAAAGAATCAAAAGATATGATAGAAATATTATGAATTGCATGTCTTCTACTCAATGCATCAGCAACTACATTTTCTTTTCCAGGTTGGTATTGAATGATAGGATGAAAACTTTGAATGAAGGAAGCCCATTTGATATGACGGTCAGAAATTTGGGGTTGGCTAAGTAAATGTCTAATGCTTTGCTGGTCGGTCTTTATCATGAATTCTGAACCCATTAAATAATGCTTCCATTGTTTTAATGCTTGTACAACTGCTAATAGTTCCTTGTCATAAGTGGAATATTTGAGCTCAGAGGGTTTCAGTTTAGAACTAGAATATGCTATTGGATGGTTGTCTTGCATTAGTACGGCTCCTATTCCTGATCCGCTAACATCGGTCACAACTAGAAAGAATGGTCTATTAAAGTCAGGCAATTGTAGAACAGGGGCATTGGTTAATGCACGTTTCAATAAATCAAAGGATTTCTGCTGAGTTTCAATCCATTGATAAACAATTCCTTTCTTAAGAAGTTTGGTTAATGGTAAAGCAAGTAATGAAAAATTACGTACAAACTTCCTATAGAAACTAGCAAGACCAAGGAATGAGCGTAATTCATGTACATTTTTAGGAATAGGCCAATGCAATATTGCATCAATTTTCTTAGGATCAACTTTAATTCCTTCTTTTGATACAATATGACCTAAATATTCTATTTCTGTCTTAAAGAATTCACTCTTGTCAGGATTTGCAAACAATTGATTTTCTTTCAGTAATTGAAAAACTAATGATAAATGCTCATAATGCTCTTTTTCACTTTGACTAAACACCAAAATATCATCAAAGAAAACAATCACACAATACTGATATTTCAGAAAAATACGGTTCATCATTCTGCTGAAAGCAGGTGCATTAGTTAATCCGAATGGCATGACTAAAAATTCGTAATGGCCAAATTGTGTCCTGAATGCAGTCTTAAATATGTCGGATCTATCTAGCCTCACCTGATGATATCCAGACTTAAGGTCAATTTTACTAAATATAGAAGATCCTTGCAGTTTGTCCATAAGGTCATCAACTCTAGGTATAGGATACCTATTCTTTACAGTGATCTTATTTAATGCTCGGTAATCAATACACATACGATAGGTATTATTCTTTTTCTTGACTAAGAGTACAGGTGCACCGAATGGAGAACTGCTAGGTCGAATTAAGCCTCTATTTAGTAATTCTTCAACTTGACTCTGGATTTCTTTTTGCTCTATTTGATTGTGCCTATATGGTGCTTTGCAAGGTGGTTGTGTGCCAGGTATTAGATCAATCTTATGATCTTCTGGACGTGAAGGTGGTAAACCTGGTGGTAGGTCTTCTGCAAAACAGTCCTTAAAATATGCAAGAAATTCCTTATGCCTAGGGTGCATATGATTTTCCTTTGCGTGCAATTCATTCACCCAAATGAGATATGATTTAGTATTCTTGCGTAGTGCACGTTTTGCTTGAGTATGCGAAAGCAGTGGAAAAATATGAGATGCATGCATACCATATAATGTAATAGATTTTCCTTGAAAATTAATATTCATTGTGTGTGTAGAATAATCTATATTTGGATTATGCTGGTGTCTCCATGGCATTCCTAAAATAATGTCGCTTGACTGTAATGGGACAACTAAGAAATTTCTTCTTTCAATATATGGACCAATTTGAATTTCTAAATCTTGTACTTCTTGTGTGCCATTGTACCTAGTGCCTAAAAATGCAGCTTTTATGCGATAATGCGTAGGTACAGTATGTAATTTCAATTCCTTTACCAATTTTGCTGAAATAAAGTCATGGGTACTACCGTCATCATGCAATATAGTTCTTTCCTTTCCATGCACCATACATTTCATAGTCAACAATGAATGTGGAGTAGGCATACCTGGTAAAGTGTCGAAAGTAGTAGTAATATCATCCTCTTCTTCAGTGAAATCCGGCATATCCTCATGCTCGTCTTCGTCCATGGCTCCAAGGTAGTTGATATGTGCTGGTGGCTTCTTTGAATGACAATTTGCTGCGAGATGCCCTGGCTGGTGACACTTATAGCATACTATTGGCTTGGCTTTGGTCACATTATTTGCAATGGCTGGAAGTCTGGGTACATTTGGATTTGCTTGTGGAATAGGCTTTGGATTTGGATTGACATTGGAGGGTAATGCAGGTGGTTTAGGCCAATTCTTGCGGAAAGATGGTGATGAGAAACGACCTGGATTAAACCTTCTAAAATTGGAATTGAATTGTTTAGATCCATAATTACCATTGGCTTGGAATTGATGTGGTCGTCTGTCTCTTCCGCGTAACTTATCTTCAGTGTCATGAGCTAAGGAGATGGCGTCTTCAAGGGTAGCAGGCTTGAACATGTTCACTTCAGCGTAGTAATGTCCAAGAAGTCCAGACATATACTTCCGCTTATGCGTCGTCTCTGGTACGTCTTCAAGCATGCGTAGCTGTAGGAGTACATTCCAAAAACGCTCTGTATACTGTGGAATAGGCTCACGATCTCGCTGTTGAAGTAAATCCCATTGCTTGATAGCCTTCTCATGAAATTGCGGTGGAAGGAAATTCTGCATGAACTTCTTCTTGAAATCTTCCCCAAGTAGCAGGACATTCTATGCTCTTGCGGACTACAGTCCACCAAAGTGATGCTCTGTCTATCAGATGATTAGTAACACACTTGATTTTATCTTTTTCGGGATAAGTTTCCTCATGGAAATAGTCATCAAACTAGCTAATGAAAGATAAAACAGTCTTTTCTTCTCGTATGCCATTGAAAGTGCGAAATTTGAAACTTCGTTTACTTATCTTGGATTCCTTGCGAATGGTTTGTGCTTCAAGAGTGGCGTCGATGGTACGGTGAATCAAATCTTCAGCTTGAGGTTCTTCTTTATCGGTGGATGCTCTTTGTAGTTTTGTCAATTGCGCTTGCAATGCTTGCCTAGCCCTTCGCTCTTCTTCCAATTGTAGCATGATTAGATTCAGCTTTTGTTCCATGGTAGGCTCAGGTAAGTCGTCTTCAGTCATAGGATCATCCATATGCGGGGTCGTCATCCTGTAAAACTCAATAAACCTTTCTCACTCAAAATCAGGTTAGCGGGATGAGCATAGCTCAAATTTGGGGTTACAAGGCTATGTATTTTTGGGTATTTCTTTGTATATCTTCAGAAAATCTGCAATATTTCTGTATCCATTTGCTGAAAGTACTTCAACGAACTTGTAGGTAGGTAGAACAGCTTGCTGCGAACAACTTTCCAATTCAGAGTTTTTGCATACGAACAAGTCTTCTATGAGTTTTAAGCACTAGTCAGTTCTGATTTAGTCTGACTTGCAGAGTTGCAGACTTAGCAGACTTGCAGAGTTGTTGACTTGCTGAACTTAGGCCGACTTGCAGAACTTGCAGAACTTGATTTCAATTGACTTGCTGAACTTGACTTCAGAAGTGCGGGACCTGGAGTTACTAAACTTGTCTGCCCTGTGTGACTTGATGAGAGTTGAGTGACTTAGCTTAAGTAATTAAGATTAAGCTTAATAAGCTTAGTGACTTAGGCTTATTAAGGAGGGAGAATCGTCAGGAAACGGCGCAATTCGTGGAGGACAAGAGTATACGTTTGCTGACGTCGCGAAGATTTCGGGCATCCTCAGTTACTTCGTTGACGAATTTTGTGAAGCTTCTTCACTTCCTTAAGCCTTTAAGCTTGTAGACTAAGATTTTTTGAAGAAAAAGATATGAGCTTCTTACTGTTTATCCACGACTTGTTTATGGAGATGAGGGAGTGGTCCTCCGCCTACAGAGCCTGGTCCTTCGCGATCTGACAGTAGAAACAGGGGTTCTTGATCGCCAGAAGTCTGCCTGTATCGACGGTTCGCGATGAGATTGACTGTAGAGCCTGTTTGTTCCTGGAGCTCCGCCTTCGCCCAAGATTGGTAGCGATTGGAAGCTCTTGATCTCTGCTCCGCTCTGATACCACTGGTGCGCAGATCGGACGCAGAATGCTCACGTGGTGAATCCCAGAAGGTCCCCAAGAACAATGAACTCTACCTTTTTGCACAAAAAACAATGTAAAAGTATGCATGACAAGAGGCAAGAGACAAATTGGATTCAATCTCCCCCATGCCTTGTGTGAGCGCTTCACAAAGCATGTATTTTATGTATATTTCCAATCTTCATGCTCAATAATAGCCCAATTTACAAAAATATGACAAGCTTTTAGCTTTTTGAGTTTGTTTTCTACAAAAATAGGAAAATAAAGCTAATGGACGGTGCCCATAGAGTCTGGCATGCCCAATCTCAATGTCCAAATAGAAATAACACATCCGGGCGCATAGGCGCATACAAAATAATAATCAATAATCAATGTCTCAATAGACATAACAAAATATAGGCGTGGCGCCTATCAAAATATAGTCCAAAGGTCGAATACTCGCTAAACTCCAATGCTTTCCTCCACCACTGCTGCTATCTCTACACATCAACTGAAGCATTCACAATCGTTAGTAAAATAATACAATTAAACCGACAAAAGTGAATACCTAGCAGTCTTCAGCTACATAAATAAATCAACTGGTTAGAAATAAATCCTAACCTTAATTTATTACGAGTGCGCACTCTAAACTCATAAACGTTTATTAATTTAATATGCATTTTGCGGAATCACCTGCTATGGAATCACCCATATACACACTAAATTAATGAAACGCCCGAAAAGGACAGGCGTCCCCATCAACTTCTCGCACAAAGAATCCTCTTTGTGTATGAGCCCCGGTCATCTAAGTTTATGGAATCCATCGTAAAACCTCACGGAATCCACCGTGGCACGGAATCCACCGTGGAATATGCCTCCTAGCATCATCTTCTCTATTGCACGTCGGTGCAGCACTTATCACCTTTCGCCAATTCTTCTTTCTGTCCTTTCCTTCCACCCTCTCTGTCAAGCAATATAGGCATGGATTCTTTGTATTTGCACCATTGGAAATTCCACACATGCATTTTAAAGTTTTCAAGTCTCTTGCAAGATGCCATTCAACCAAGTATTGACCATACCCTTCAACCGAGAGCATCTCACCATGTTCCTGACGATCGATGATGCTTGGAATGCTTGTGTGCATAAAGAATAGCTGCAACACCTCAAATGTTTCCTTAGGAACTTCAAATGCAGCGAGTCACCACACATGGCGCTCATATTGAACACTAAAGTTCCCTGGGTTGTTCTTGTCGAATTGTAAAGCTCTATTCATCAGAGTTACACTAACTCTTTCAAGCTTTACTCCTTTGACGGCCTCACTTTCATCTAATTTTATAACAAACTGCAATTTACCATTACATTCCTCAATAGACATATTGTAGTACATTACCATTGCTGACTGCACCTTGTTCAAATCTAAATAGTAATTATTGAGTTCGGTGAACTTCACCTCATATGCATTTTTTGGTCCCAACCTTTAGTGTTTCCACACATTGAACATGCATGGGATCTCCTATCAACTCCAAAACCTTTGTATTAAGTTGCTGTCGGGCCTCTATTAACTTTGAAGATTGAGGAAGAGGCAGCACGATTCTATTTCTCTTCAATACACGACCAAACCCGGCCTTCACACCTTTGAATATATTTGAGTAAGTCATTGTGCTAATGTCGGCCCTGTCACAAATAGATTGTGCATGCACAGCTGAGAACTCATTTGACACATCTTTTAATGTACACTCAATCACCTTTTCCTTCATAGCCTTAAACTTACGATTGCTCAAAGCGTTTTCTAGTGTACTTTCCTTCAGCAATCTACTAATACACGATCCAACCTTACCCTCATCTAGGTTCTCCTTCTGAGCCACCTTACATGCTTTGATACATCGCTTCCATTGGCCACTATTCACAATTAACTCATTGATTGGCTTCTTCTTTCGTTTGCGCTCCTGTGTTAGCTTATTGTTGATCTTTCTCAAGTCTTCCAATTGTGTCATTCAGTTGTACCACTTGTCCTATGAGCTGTTGTATATGAAGTTGATGTGCAGCGATCACATCATGGTAATTTTTTATGGTTTCCTAGCAAGTTGTAAATACCTTGAATGCCTAATCATTGGGCCGCCTAGTATAACCAAGTAACCCATTTTCACCCTCGCATACATACTTCAGTAAATTTGTGATTCCTGAGAAAGTTGGAGGTCTATTGTTTAAGGGGTCAATTGGGTAGATTCCCCCATCAACCCACAAATCCACATGTTTCAATCCCATTTACCTATAACACTGCAAAATTTGAGGGTTGACACTGGTACACTGGGTTCTTTTGAATAATGGGGCATATTCAATCTCTACCCCAATATGCAGCTCCTTCTTTCCTGTATTCATTTTACTATTAATAGAAACGGGGAGCCTACTTGGTTGTCACAAGAGATAGAGTGGAGATGCACAGAGAGGCACACAAAGGTGCCAAGGAAAATGAGGATGTAAATAATTCACTCTGTTAATGAAGGTTGCATAAACACATAGAAGAGGTCACAATAGAGCCATGAGAGAGTATAGATATGGGGGGAAATAGCTCAGAGGGTAGGGATGTCCAAGACTTTTCATATTTTAGATATTTCTATTTTGCCTCCAAAAACATCTCCAAAAAACACGAAATTTGACCAGTTGGTTTGTTTTTTTACCAAAAGCTAGGATATAAAAAATCCCCAAAATATCTTAAAAGGAACTTTTAAAATTTCATTTTCCTTGTTCTCGATTAAAAAATCAACTACCTCATATCTACTAATTATTTTGCATTGAAAACGAAGCACCACACTCCCGTGAATAACTCCTTTTTGAATATAAATTTTGGTTGAAAAAGACTTATTGAATGAGGAGAGAGAAGGAATCTGAGTATATCTTTGTAGATAATATAAAAAAGGCAAAACGAGATTGCAAAAGTGGAGAGAGAGGAGGATTATTTTACTATTCTTCTCTCCTCTTTTCCTTGTTTTAAGTAGGAGAGAGGGGGGGACTAAAAGGCCCATTTGTGAGTTCATTTTTTTCCTAATGTTAAAGCTTTCACATGTGCATAGTCTTCTTAGGTAGGATAAAGGGGCCAACTACCAAGCAAGCACCAATAATAAAGCAAACTCATGATACTAGCAAAGGCTTATAATAAAACACTTAATGAGAACACCAAAGAAATTGAGGAGTGATTAGTTTGTAACAATGTGGATAGTCTCCCTAAATAGGGACTAGCACTTCGCGCGCGCGGAATGCTAGGCTGCTTCACGACTGCCTCGAAACGACAAGCGAAGTTGTCGTGTGTGCTCAACAATCCATTTCTCATCTTTCTCTCTCCTCTTTTCCCTCTCTGTTTTTAATTTTTTATTTTCTCTCTCTCTCTCTCTTCCTCCCCCAAATTCCCTGTCTAATTCTCTCTCTCTCTCTCTCTCTCTCTCTCTCTCTCTTTTCTCTCTCGTCTATTTTAGTTTATTTTTTCTCCTCTCTTGGTTCTCTCTCTCTCTCATTTTTTTCTCTCCCTGCTTTTCTTCTCTCTCTCTCTCTCCTTTTATTCTCCCCACTCTCTCCTCTCTGTTCCTTCTCTCTCCCTCTCCTCTTTTTTCTTTTTTTTCTTATTCTCTCTCCTCTCTTTTCATTCTCTCTTTCTCCTCTATTTTTAATTCTCTCTATTTTTAAATTTGATATTTTCTCTCTCTATAATTCTCTCTACATGTTCTCTCTCTCTCTCTCTCTCTCTCTCTCTCCTTCTTCTTCTTCTTTCACTTTCTTCCCCCCTAAGTCTCTCTTAAAGTATGTAAATTTTATATTTTTCCTATATATAATTCTCTCTCTTCTTCTCCTCTCTCTCTCTCTTCTTCTTCTTCTTCTTATTCTCCCCTTTCTCCTAATTTTTCTTTTTTTCCTCTCTCCCTCTCTCTCTTTTAAATTGTATCTTTTACTACTCTCCCTCTCTCTTTTAAATTTTATATTCTCTCTCTCCAAAAAAAATTTAAAAAAACTTTTCTCTTTTCTCTTTTTTTCCATATCTCTTTCTCTTTTCCTCTTTCTTATTATTATTATTATTCTTCTTTCTCTCTCCTCTTTTCTCCTTTTTTCTTCTCTCTTTAATTTTTTTTATTTTTACTTTTTTTTAATCTTTCCTCTCTCTATAAATCTCTCTATGTGTTCAAATTCTCTCTCTTCTTTTTCTTCTTTTCTCTCTCATTTTATTCTCTCTATCTCTCCCCCCTTTTCTTCTCCTCCCTCTCTCCTCTCTTTTCCTTCTCTCTCTCTCTCTCTCTCTCTTTCTCTCTCTCTCTCTCTCTCTCTCTCTCTCTCTCTCTCTCAAATTATATATTTCTCCTCTTTATAATTCTCTTTCTCTCTGTTCCCCTTCTCTCCCTCCCTCTCCTCTTTTTTCTTTTTTGCTCTCTCTCTCTCTCTCCCTCTCTCTCCTTATTTTTCTTTTCCTCTCTCTTTCTCTTTCAAGTTTTTTCTCTCACTCTATTTTTTGTCAGAGAGAGAACTAGGGAGAGAGAAGACTGCAAAAGAGAGAGAAATACTGCAGGAAGAAGAGAGAGAAGAAGAGTGACGAGGAGAGAGAAAGATTAGATTTACAGAGAGAAAGACAGGAAAGAGGGAGAAGCCATAGAAGCTATGAGCAAGATGGGAGAGAAAGACTGTAATTGTATTAATGTGTCAAAAAGATGTGAAAATTTACATGTCCTCTCCTTTTATACCAATGTCAGTGTGACATGGCATAATATCAATGTTATTTACACTAAATCCTTATTCCCAGCTTCTTACAATCCATCCCTTCCTAAAAGTTTTTGCCCTCAAAAACAGACCTAGAAATAGCTAGAAAAAGATGGATAGAACAGAGTACTACTCTGTTTTTACAGCTTTACAAATGGAAAATGAATGAAGTATGACCAACTACATGAACTAAAATTGAAGGATGGAAGTAAGCCTCAGCTATATACATGATTTGGAGTACTTCAAAAGCATATGGAGCCATAAAGTCTTCAACAAATAATCTCAAAACAAAGTAGACAACTTGCTGTGTAAATAGACCCTATTGGACCAAATCTACCATAACTTCTAGTAGAAGTGTCCAAATGAGACGTACCATATATCAAAACGAAGCTCTTGAAGAGTACTTTAAGTCCATGTAGATAGCTTAATTTTGAAAATTAGGCACGATAAAAATTGTTCTAAAACAGTGTGTTGTCCTGAACTTGTCTGCATCATCACTAGCTCCATAAGCAATAAGCTTCAGGAAACTCATCCAATATAGAATCAGGTCTCCAAGAAGCTTCTTCAAGTGGTAAACCTCTCCATTTGATCAAATATTCTACAATAGAACGAGATCGAAGCTTCTTCTCACGCTGACCTATAACAGCCTCTAGGATGTACTAAATAAGACCGTCTTCATCAAATAGGTGGCAGCTCATCAACTACATCCACTGGATCACCATAAAAGGGCTTGAGCTGACTAACATGGAAGACATTATGAATCTTTGTGGAAGAGGGAAGCTCTAGTCTGTATGCCAAATCTCCAATTCACTTAAGGATCCGGTAAGGGCCATAAAACCTGTGGGCAAGCTTATTACTAGATCCATCTTTTAATGTAGAGTACTTGGACTTGGGCACCTTCAATAAAACCAACTTTCCTTCTTGGAACTCTAAAGGCCTCCTCTTCTCATTAGTATACATCTTCATTTGATCTTGAGCCTTCCTTAGATTCACCTTATATTGCTGACGAAGGGTCTGCATTCTTTCCAACTCTTCCTTCTCGTAAGGATTGATCTTTTTATTAAAGACGACTGTGGGTAAGGGCACCTTGTAACCATACAAAGCCTCAAAGGGTGAAACTCCTATACTAGCATGAGTAGAATTGTTATAAGCAAACTCAGCCAAGTGTAACCAAGAATCCCATGAGGTTTGGACATCATAGCAAAAATGGCAAAGATAAGTCTCCAACCATTTATTAACTCTTTTTGTCTGTCCATCAGTTTGAGGATGATAAGCCTTAGATGGAGCCAATTTAGTGCCCATGGATGTAAATACCACCTGCCAAAAGTTACTCATAAACTTTGAGTCTCTATCGTGGACAATCACCTGCGGTAATCCATGTAGTCTAAAAATCTGCTCCATAAACTGACTGGCCACTTGAGAAGCAGTAAACTGAATCTTGGTTGGAATAAAATGGACTGCCTTGGTGAGTCTGTCTACCACCACATAAATACTAGTCCATCCCTTCTTGGTAGTAGGTAAGCCAGTAATGAAATCCATAGTAATATGAGTCCATTTACCAGTAGGAATAGGTAATGGCTGTAACAAACCTCATGGCTTATGGGTGCTGCCCTTATTTTGCTGACAAGGCATACACTTCATAACAAAGTCCTTGACATCTTTCCACAATCCTTTCCAATAGAAACTTTTATTGATCCTATCATAGGTCTTGAAAACTCCTAAATGTCCAGCTAAAGGCGAAGAATGTAGCTCCTCCATAATTTTTCGCTTAAAAGAAGAAGTAGAAGGAATTACAATCTTGCCTTTCAACCAAATAAGGCCATTTTTAAGCTGGTAATGCGAGTTTTCTTTCATAAGGCCTTGTTGTAATTTCTGAAAAAATTGGCTGAATTCCTCATCTAGAAGATAAGCCTCATGTAATTCTTCAATCCAGTCACTATGCAATTTTGTCATAGCTGAAACTTTGCAGGCCCACATACGAGAAAGAGAATCAGCCACTATGTTATCTTTGCCCCTTGTATGAGTGATGTCAAAATCATAATTCTGTAATGTAGCTACCCAACGACGTTGCTTTGGAGTAAGATTGGACTAAGTAAGGAAATACTAAAGTACCCTGTGATCACTATGTACTCTGAATCGGCTGCCATATAAGTAACGGTGCCACTTCTTGATTGCATGCAAGATAGCCAACATCTCTTGGTCATAAACATTCATAGCCATTTCTTTATCTGTAAGCTCACGGCTCTCAAATGCAATTACTCCATGCTCCTAAAGCAAAACAGCCCCAATGCCACGGCCACTAGCATCACACTGTATAGTAAATTCTTTGGAAAAGTCCGGGCATACTAAGATATGAGCAGAGGTAAGGAGTTCCTTTAACTGGTTGAAGCTGCTATCTGCAAGAGCATTCCAAAAGAAAGCCTCCTTCTTCAACCTATCAGTCAAAGGAGCTACAATTGCCGCATAATGCTTAATAAATCGGCGATAGAATGAAGATAAACCAAGAAATCCTCTAAGAGAGGTAGTAGTAGTAGGCGTTGGCCAATCTTTTATACATGCACCTTCTTGGGATCAGCCTGTATTCCTTTTTCACTGACAATATGTCCCAAGTATTCCACTTCAGTCTGCATGAAAGAACACTTCTTCTCCTTAGCAAAAAGCCTATGATGTCTCAATACATCAAAAACCCTCCTCATATGTGCCAAGTGATCCTGTAAAGTCTTGCTGTAGATCAGAATGTCATCAAAGAACACCAAGACAAACTAAAAGAGAAAAGGTTGTAAAATTTTATTCATCAGGCTTTGCAAGATAGCTGGAGCGTTTGTAAGCCCAAATGGCATCACTAAGAAATGATAGAGCCCACGATCAGTCCTAAAAGGAGTCTTGACTTCATCTCTCGTAGCGAATCTGATGGTACCCTGACCTCAAGTCAATCTTCGTAAAAAATCAAGCCCCCTTAAGCTCATCAAGCAAATTATCAATCCTGGGTATAGGATAGATGTTCCACTGTGATCTTATTAAGATCCCTATAGTCAATGCACATTCTGAAAGATCCATCTTTCTTTTTGACTAACAGGACTGGGGATGCATAAGGTGAAGGACTTGGTTCAATGAATCCCATATCAAGAAGTTCCTTGATTTGCTTGGCTACTTCCTCTCGTTCACACTTTGATAATCTGTAAGGTGGCTTATTGATTGTCTTTGAGTTGGGCTCCAAGTCAATGGGGTGATCTACTGCTCTCTTAGGAGGCAATGAAGTAGGTACCTCAAACAGATCTCTATACTCCTCAAGAAAAGCTGTCAAGGCTGGATGGTTTGCTGAATTATTGGCCTGATCTGTGTTTTTTTATTCAGATGCGAAACAAATATTTGTGAGCGCTTCTTGTACTCTCTTTTGAGTTGTTGAATGGTAATAAGCTGAAAATCTGATCTACTAGGAATTCCTTGTAAATGGATAAGCTGTCCATTGGAAATAAACTCCATATACAACTGTGAGAAATCCATAGTGATCCTACCTAGCGTCATCAACCAATCACAACCGAGTACAATATCTATAGGCCCCATTTCCAGAGTGATCAGGTTTACCTTGGCTTCAAAATTTTCAGCCAACTGTAAAGAATCCTATGGGCATATCTGTGTACTGATTTCCTCTTCACCATTAGCCACTTGAACTCTAATGGGCTGCTGTAAATCTGTGGGAACACAATTTAGCTTGTCCATGATGGACTTATTCACAAAACTATGAGTATTGCCACTGTCTATCAGAATGAACGCTGGCTTTCCACATATGCTTCCCTTCATACGAAGTGTATTAGGGCTCTTAGATCCTATCCAAGCATCCATAGAAATAGAACAATTAGTGGCAGCAAGCGGCTCATCACAAGTCCCACCTGGATCAAACGGAACACTTCCACCTGGATCAAAAGGAAAAGAGTCGGTTGGATCATAAAAATATTCTTGCCCAACTTTCTCCTCAAGATCTTCATTTTCAGCATTAAGTGCCATTGCATTAGCTTCGTCCATGTCATCCTCAAAATCCTCAAAAACCAACATACTCTGAAGCTTGGGTTTGACATTTTGTATACACACTTTGAGTTATGATCAGGTGTATACTTTTCCCCACACTTGAAACATAAGTCTTTCTCCTTTCTTTCTTTATAAAGATCCATAGGAATAGATTTAGGATTTGTATTGGCTGAAATGGATTTAGGCTTGCTGTCCCCCTATTTGAAATCAACTCTTGGACTGTTTGCTGTCCTGAAATTACTTTGAGGTCTAGAAGCATTAAATGGAGGATAAGTTGATACCCGTAAGCTCCCATTTGGCACGTGATTGCTGCCATAAATGTTACCAACTTGCCCCTGCTTAAAAACAGTCCTTGGCTGTCCAAAACCAGGCTGAAATGAAGATTCTCTTCTATACTTTCTTCCATAGCACTCCGCAAGCTCAATAGCCTTAAAGAGGGAAGTAGGATTTTGTGCCATAACATCAGCTAAAGATGGCTCCAAACCATACATAAACTTATGAAGCTTAGCCTCATCACTGATGCTTTCAAAATACATGGTCAGATTGAGGAATTGGTTAGTATACTCTCTTACACTTAGGCCCCTTTGTTCCAAAAAATACCATATCTGTGCTAATTTCTCTTTCTCAAGAGGAGAAACAAATACTTCATCCATAAGTGCCTTGAAAGCTTCCCAATTCTCTACAAGTATGTTTTCTTTTTTAATATACCTCCACCAGGTATGGGCAAATCCCTCCAAATGCAAGGAAGCAAAATGAATCTTCATGTCATTAATTTTAGGGAATATGTCAAAGTAGGACTCCATCTTAGAGGTCCACTCCTCTAAATTAGATGGTGAAGATGACTGACCATTAAATTTGGCTAAAACAATTTTGTCCTTTAGCTCTCTTTCATGAAAGGGTTGCTGTCCCAAAATAGGCTAATCATGATTACCATATATGGAACCTCCAAATTGAGACGGAAATCTTCCAACAGGTGGCTGAGAATTACTATGTAATCTTCCTGTTGGTAGAGCACCCTTAGAAATTTGAGTATTCAGTCCAAAAGCTTGAGAATTGGCTCCATTCAAACTGCCCAAATAGTCATCATGCCGCTGTGAAGCCTCTCCTAGTTCATACTGGCTATTTGGAATGCCTCTTCTTCCAATAATCCCCTGTCCATGACCATTTTGGTTAGATGGCTGAAGTGGGACTGAAGGGTCACTGTTTGAACAAGCTTTCTCCTTAGTTTCTTTTGGTCCCATTTGCATTTGCATCCATTGAGATAATTGTGCCATAATTTGAGCATTAGATTCCGCTAACTTATCAATAGAAGCCTTTGTTTGAGTCGTTGAATCCACCAACTTCTCAATGGAAGACGTCGTTTGATCAGTAGACAAGACCATTTGCTGCACCTGTAACCACCTGTAAGTACCCTGTAAATTCCCTATTTTACCATGTTTTGGACCTGTAGGTACTTGAGCCTTTGGGAAGTCTTCAATCTTCAATTCTCCACTCGTTGTACTTGTGTGAGGGATAAAACGACATGATAGGCTCCCTACACGGGCTTCAAATCACTGGGAGGTGGGCAAAGTTTCCCCCGGGTCGGTTGGTTGCACCCCTTCGGGATCTTTGATAGTGAGGGAGGGTCACCTCTCTTTTGTTCCATTATCTCCCCCGGCATCCACCTTTTTCCTCGGTGGGTATATCAACATGGTAGTGGCTAGTAATCTAATCAATCAGCATGAGATGCATTTCTGAAATATTCATTCAGCCTTTCATGAGATACAATTGAATGGAATCTTGAAAGCTTGGATAGGAGAAGGGTCTTACCAATGCAATTCAGTGACTCACTGATTGCTAGTACTTACCCTTTTACAATATTTCAACTTGGGTAAAAGAAATTCAGCCAATCAATGGATTAGAGTAAACAAGTTCATCAATCAATAGATTCAATCAATGGGATTCAATTGTTATGCTGGAAATTTCATATTGAAGCCTCTAATTCACTTATTGGAACTAATATGCATAAAGCAAGCATTGCATTCATGAATGGATTGATTCAAGCAAAGGTTGGCTGAAATTTGATGGATATTATTCAATTCTTTAATTTCTCAATCAAATGGATTAAGCTCAGCAATTGGATTAATGAGAGAGATTAAGAATTGAAGAAGAGTACCTTTGACATGGTTGATGATGACTTGATCAATCTTCATATGCTTGATAGAGCCTCCGGTTATCCAATCTTGGTAAAATAATCCCCGAGGCTTATGTATTCAGTACTTAAGAACAATGTTGAAGCTTCAAATGCTTGAAATTGAGGCATTAAATCCGTTTCCCCCAAATTTTTGCTCCATGGAAACTCTTGAGCTTCAATCTTTGACCATTTCGTGCTTAATCCTTGCAATTTGTTGAAGAATCTTTGCTGAGATGATCCCAGGGGCTAAATGGACAAAGAATCTTCAAGAAATTTTTGAAAAATGGAAGCCCGGGCTAAAGCTTTCATGGCTGCCATGGACTGTTCACCTAGGGTTTAGGAAGAAGCTGAAGAACCTTGAATGGGGCTGAATGCTTCCATTTAACTGATGATTTATGCTTGCAAAGGATCAGGGAGAGTGCCAAAGCCTGAGGAGGAAGCATCCAAAGCAGAGAGCAGGCTGGAATCAGGCCGAAAATTGCACCGCAATTTTTGGGGCTATTCCTGGCTCCATAGTTGAGCCAAGCTGAAGCAATCTTGTGCTCATTCTGAAGGTCATGAAGTGAGGGATCTATTCCAGGAGATTCTTGGCCAAGAAGATCAGAGGTTTGAGAGAAATGAGCAGATCTTGATGCTGAACTTCCATGAAACCTGCAAGAAACTCCAGGAAAGGGGAAAGAGAACTCCCTCTTTTCAAAGTAACCACAGTTTGTTCCCAAACTAAGCCCAGTTAACTCTTCTTTACCCTAATTACCTCCAATTTTGCATGAATTTTGATGACACGACCTGCCATTTAAGCCATCCTCCGCCATATCTGACCTTGGATATGATACCAAGAGGCATATTTCACGGTGGATTCTGTGAGGTTTTGCGGTGGATTTAGTAAAATTTTATTATTATCGAGGCTCATACACAAAGTGGATTCTTTGTGCGAGAAGTCGATGGGGACGCCTATCCTTTTCGAGCATTTTGTTAATTTTATGTGTACATGGGTGATTCCATAGCGGGTGATTCTGCAAAATACATATTTAAATTAATAAACGTTTATGAGTTTAGAGTGCATACTCGTAATAAATTAAGGTTAGGATTGATTTCTAACCAATTTATTTATGTAGCTGAAGAATGCTAGGTATTTACTTTTGTCGATTTAATTGTATTATTTTTCTAACAATTGTGAATGCTTCAGTTGATGTGTAGAGCGAGCAACGGTGGCATTGGGAAGCATTGGAGGATAGAATGTATTCAAATTATTGTCAATTTTTTATGGGCGCGGATCTTAGGCATGGCGCCTATATTTTGTCGCTCTTATTTATCAAAGTGTTTGATATTTATTTATTATTTTTGTATGCGCATGGACGTACGATTTAAATATTTGTATTGGACATTATATTTGGGTACCGCCTAACTTCTTGGGCACCCATTAGCTTTAATTCTTTATTGGCACAAAAGCAAACTCAAAAGCTAAAGCGTGCTATTTTGTAATTTGGGCTATTATTTGAGCTTGAAGATAAATAATATATGAAATACATGCTTTGTGGAGTGCTCACACAAGGCATGGGGGGAGATTGCACCCAATTGGTCTCTTGTTCATGTCATGCAAGCTTTCTTCATTGATTTGTGTGCAAAAAAGTAGAGTTCTTTTCTTCTTGGGGACCTTCTGATGCTCACTACGCGCGCATACGGCGACCAATCTGTGCATCAATGGTATCAGAGCGAAGCTGAGATCGAGAGATTCCAATTGCTTACCATCTTGCACGAAGGCGGAGCTCCTGGAACGATCGAGCTCTACAGCCAGTTTCATCGCGAACGGTCGATACCAGCGTGTTCCTGGCAGTTAAGAACCTCCTTCTGCACCCTCTGATCGCGAGAGACCAGTCTCTGTAGAGGTGGAGGACCACGCGGATATCTCCTTCATCAAGTCGTGAGTATACAGATAAGCCTCCATAGCTTCATACCTTCAAAGCTTTAAAAGCTTATTAAGCTTAATAGTAAGCTTATTTAAAAAGCTTATTCAATGAATTCGTCAAACAGCGGCAGCGGCATGTCAAATTCTCTCTCCTTTTCTTCTCTCTATCTCTCCTCCCTTTTCTTCTCCCCCCTCTCTCCTCTCTTTTCCTTTTTTCTTTTCCTTCCTCTCTCTCTCTCTCTCTCTCTCTCTCTCTCTCTCTCTCTCTCTCTCATTTCATATTTCTCCTCTCTATAATTCTCTTTTCCTCTGTTCCCCCTCTCTCTCCCTCCCTCTCCTCTTCTTTCTTTTTTGCTATTTGTATCTCTCTCTCTCTCTCTCTCTTTGTCTCTCTCCTTATTTTTATTTTCCTCTCTCTTTCTCTTTCAAGTCTTTTCTCTCGTTCTCTTCTCTCTATATATTTCTTATTCTCTCTCTATTTTTCTATTTTCTCTCTTTCCCTTTCTCTCCCCCTATTTTCTCTTTCTTTGAAATTATATATTCCCTCTTTGTCTATCTCTCTCTAAGTCAAAAACTATGTAAAAAAAGGTTTAATTTAAAAAAGACTATTCTCTTTTCTCTTTCCCCCTCTCTTCGTCTTTTTCTATTTCTTCTTTTTTTATCCTTCTCCTTTTTCTTCTTATTCTATCTCCCTCTCAAAGTGTGTGAAAAACGATGTCTAAAAACTTTAAATTTAAAAAAATAAAAATATTTAATTAAAAAGTTCCATTTAAAAGTTTAATCAGAGAGAGAGAGAGAGAGAGAGAGAGAGAGAAAACCAAGGCCCTACACATGAGAGAGAGGGGGAGGGGGAGAAGAAAAATGTTTAATTTAAAAAATATTATTCTCTTTCCTCTTTCCCCTCCCTCCTCTCTCCGTCTTCTTCTTCTTCTCTATCTCTCTCTCTCTCTTTTCTTCTATCTCCCTCTCAAAGTGTGTGAAAAACTATGTTCAAAAAACTTTAAATTAAAAAAATAAAAATGTTTAATTAAAAGAAATGTTTAAATTAAAAGTTTTATCTAACACAGAGAGAGCGGGAGAGAAACTTTTGATTAAAAAAGAAGTTTAATTTAATTAAAGGAGAGAGAGAGAGAGAGAGAACCTAGGCCCTACACATGAGAGAGAGGGTGGAGGAATTAGGTCCCAAAAACTTTAAATTAAAAAATCTTTTAAAAATATTTAATTTAAAAAGTTTAAATTAAAATTTTAATCTAATTGAGAGAGAGAGAGAGAGAGAGAGAGACAACCTAGAGAGAGAGGGGGAGGGGGAGAAGAAAAATGTTTAATTTAAAAAAGATTATTTTATTTCTTCTTCCCCCCTCTCTCCGTCTTCTTTTGTTTATCCTTCTTCTTCTTCTTCTCTCTCTCTCTCTCTTCTTCTATCTCCCTCTCAAAGTGTGTGAAAAACTATGTTCGAAAAACTTTAATTTAAATAAAGCTTTTCAAAATTTTTAATTAAAAGAAAAGTTTAAATTAAAAAGTTTAATCTAACACAGAGAGAGAGAGAGAGAGAGAGAACCTAGGTCGCCCTACACATGAGAGAGAGGGAGAAGGGGAGAATAAAAATGTTTAATTTAAAAAAATATTATATTTCCTCTTCCCCCCTTCTCTCTCCATCTTTTTCTTTTTATCATTCTTCTTCTTCTTCTTCTTCTTCTTCTTCTCCTCCTCCTCCTCCTCCTCCTCCTCCTCCTCCTCCTCCTCCTCCTCCTCCTCCTCCTCCTCCTCCTCCTCCTCCTCCTCTCTCTCTCTCTCTCTCTCTCTCTCTCTCTCTCTCTCTCTCTCTCTCTCTCAAAGTGTGTGAAAAACTATGTTAGAAAAACTTTAAATTTTAAAATTTTAAAATTTTAATTTAAAAAAGTTTAAATTAAAAAGTTTAATCACACACACACACACACACACACAGAACCTAGGCCCTACACATGAGAGAGAGAGAGAGGGGAGGGGATTTAAATTTAAAAAAGGGAAGTGACGGGGGGTTTAATGAAAAAAGGAAGGAGGAAGAGAAAAGAAGAGATTCCATGGTATATGTGGCACAATAAATATTACCATAGGAGAGACAACATTTGGATCCACACAACCTATTTCAGTTGGCCAAAATGCAAAAAGGTGGACTGTTGCAGCCATGGAGGCCCTACAAACCGCTGTAGAGGGGTTTCTCATCGACTTGTTCGATGATACACAGCTTGTAGCCATCCATGCAAAGCGTGTTACAATCACAAACAAAGATATGAACTTTATCATTCGGCTTCGACACGGCAAGGGGACCCCGCCATAGTTTACTAGATTAATGATGCAAGGTTTGTAATGGGTGTTACAGCGCCATAACATCTTGGAAGCCCAAAAAATTTTGTACTCTGCCACATTGGAATATTTATTTATATATACATAATATCTCATGCGATGTGTACTAAATTCAAATAATTGAGTAAAGTTGTTTTGTTTTGTTTCTTGAAACGCATGACTCTTAATTTTTGTTTAACGTACGAACGTATCAAAAGTAGTAATACGCGTTGAATTATGTTAATATATGCGGATGCGTCATTCACGTACCACACATTATTATCACACTTACACAATCACAAGTATAGTACTACGCGTTGAATTATGTTAACGTATGCGAATGCGTCATTCACGTACCACACATTATCATCACACTTACACGAACCACACATTTATTTAATAAATATTTATTTGTAGGGACAAAGTAAAGTATCTTATATTCATTAAAAAAAATACATGTGATGGTTGTTAGTGATGGTAGATACAAAAAGTCGATAGCCAACAAGAACTCTCAATTGTTCCTTGGCTTTTTCTTCGGTGGAGAGGAGAGGCCAGCTTTCGATGAAAATATAAGTTCCTTCTTTGCTTCAAAAATGATGCACTCCCCCTTCAGCTCTTTCTCCAGGAGAAGCGGATCCGACACTTTAGCGAGGTCGCCTAATGTCGCAAGCACACACATAGCTCCACCCCACGTTTGATCAAACAAATAAAGAAGCTTTGACCGCTTGATTAGCACCACCTTCTCTAAGCTAGATGTCACATGTATCGCTCAAAAAGGTCCAAACTTGGTCAAAGCTCGAATTTTCATAATTATTTCTTGCCCTCGTGGTGAGCACTTCTTATGGGAAACCACCAAATCTGTAACAAGGTTACCGATATACTCCTTAAGAGCTGAATCCTTGCGTCGGTCCGCATGTCGAGCTCCTCCTTGCCTTGATGCAAAGTCATCTATATACAGTATGTCCTGAATGACAAAGTCAAATCAAACAATATATTTAGCAACTAACTTAGAGTTATCAAAAAGTAATGAAACTTGATGGTACTAAGGAGTGAATCCTTCTCTCCGAACGCATCCAGCATTCAATCCGGGATCAATTGTGACTTGGCAAGATCCCCCAAGGGTTTGTTTGTTCACCCTTTTTGTCCTTGGGTTAGGGCCATACCCTGTTAACCCAACTTAACCAATACCTTAGGTTTCATAAATTAACAGTAAATCTTGGCGACCATGTCGCTCTAACTTGATTGATCCTTTGCTTCCAAGCAAATACTTAACTTTCCTCGACTTGGCAATTTTTCCCAAGAAAGGTGATGTAACAGGATGACTACTTATCCTCTTGCAAGTTAAACTTGCACAAGAACCTACCAACCTCATTCCAAGGAATGGCAAAACTCTCTTGTGATCAAACCACAAGGCCATGCGACGTTGCAACTTGTTGCACAAGTGTCGCATCTATTCCATGGGATCATTTCACCCATTGAACGACGTTTCCTGGTCAAGGAATTATGTTTAGACAAGAAGCAGGGTTTAGGGTGTCATCTTATCCAACCCAATCCTAATTGCACTAGGCCGGTCCTAGGGATTCCAACTCAATCCGAGTTTTAGCATTAGGTCGAATGATCCTTAGGGTAGAAACCCTAGATCGTTATTTGCATGAGCGTCCAATTGACCCAACATTCCGTGAATGTGGGTATGATCTTCGGGTTTGAGGGGTTTCGACTTGGCAACAAGTGCGAAACTAGGCCAAATCCTTAACGCGCTACACCCTAGTTAGCACTTGGGGTACTTATCGTATCGACTGAACCATGCCTATACGAATCCCTTGCAGGTTAGGTGATTTAGATAATTCGATCTACTTGTCTTGCAACAAGGATGAGCCTTTCCTAGAGATAATAAACTTGATCTAAAGGAGAAAAATAGTTGCAACTGGCACAATACATGTAAACATGCGATTCATTGTTTCTATGCATTGCATGGTTCGCAATAACCCTATCTTTCCTTGGTAAAGTAAAAACACATGATAATCTGAAGACTAACTTTCCTAGGACCTACTAG
This sequence comes from Lygodium microphyllum, assembly GCF_053477565.2. Classification (NCBI taxonomy): domain Eukaryota; kingdom Viridiplantae; phylum Streptophyta; class Polypodiopsida; order Schizaeales; family Lygodiaceae; genus Lygodium; species Lygodium microphyllum. The sequence continues at coordinate 93,726,985 of NC_141158.1, read as the reverse complement.
GACTTACATCAAAGAATCATGCATACAACCTTGTTGTCTACGCTTTAGAATCTCATGCTTTGATAAACCATGCAACCTTTCATAAATGCAACTCTTGATGAATGAATTTTTTGCATGATGACTATGTAACACGCCCTTCTCCTAGCTACAACGTAGTTAATGAAGTTCATGAAAAACTAAAGCTAGTGTTAACTTATTCCATTTTACAAGCACATGCCACTTGCAAGTCCATAAGATCATTTTCATGCTCTGCTATTTCTTTTCGAATAACATCCTACATGTGTTAACTTTTCCTCATGAATCATTACAAGGAAGATGTTGCCTAAAATGCGACATACGCTTATTCCTACCATGTCTAGTCAAAAAATGCACTTATCAATTTCATTCCTTTGCCCTAAGTAATAGGCGTTTAGACTCATTACTTTGGAAATGCACCAAAATAGCAACATGCAGCTAATCTCCTAAGACAGACAACTCTGGAAATGCAAACGTTCCAATTTCATGACATGCACCAACCTTGTCTAACGTTTAAAGAGATAATTTATCAAATGTATTTTTATCGCTGCCACATGCATTAACGATAAGCGTAAAATGCATTCTCCCTTATGGAATTAAGCGTGCCTAAAACATTTCTTTATGTGAGAATAAACTCGGGACTTGTGGGCTCGGGGAGATGTCCACGTGTAAGCTCGGGGAGGAACCTCCCGCAGGTGCGCCTTGCGACTTCTTGGGAGCCATCGCTAAGGACTTGAACACCGCGGGTTACCCTCGCTTTTACGCGTTCTCCGGACAGCCTCAAGATGTACCTTCTCCCTCGTACGTCGGAGATTCCTTCACCGAATGTGGATCTTTGAAAACATCGGGGCTTGTGGGATTTGGGCTTACGGGAGGGCTTGTGGGGTTGGAGCTTTGCTTGTGGGGATGGGGCTTTTACGAGGAAGTTGCGGGAATGGAGCTTTACGAGCCTCTTTTAAAACCCGGGGTGGCCACGCGGAAACAAGGCTTAAGGAAGCTGGGACTTTTCCCTCAGGTCAATCTATGTGCACAAGGCCTTAAGCCTTGCCTTTAGAAGCTCTAGGAAGCTTCTGCTTCCCCCCAGGAACCACGTGGGTTAAAGGTAAGGGTTGAGGAGAGGAAAAATTAGCGTCGATAGGAGGGGGGTTTGTGATGTAATGGTGGCGGTTTGACGGCTGGGCGTGGCAACGGCTGTATCGGCGGCTTGGCGGTGGTTTGTGATAGCAGCGGCGGCAGGTCTAGGCGTCCTCACAGCGGCTTCCTCCCAGCACGTCCGGCCTTTCCTCCCTCCTCAACACGGCGATGGCAGCAGCAGAGTCCTTCTTCTCTCTCAGTTCGTCTCCTTGAAATCGTGAAGCACGGCAATATTCTCAGACTCTTCTTCCTTCATGCAGCCTTTTCTTCTCCCTATCCAAGGCTAAGGGGGGGTTTTTATAGCTTTAGGGGGAGGGAAGATGGTAGCCACCACATGGCCATGCATGGCTCCCCCCTGCACACCACTCTACCTAGCCCATCCCTCCCCACACTCCCTCTCCTCCAGCCATGCATCGGCTGGGGGAAAGGGATAATAATAAAAAAATTTGCATTGTTATTATTCATTTTGCCCCCTCCCAAGAGGGTGTTTCCTCACGGTTATGCAGTCTTGAACCCCCGGGCTTGATTTCACAATGCGGAGGCCTCGTTTTTGCGCGTGCGGGGTACGGATTAAACTGCCGGTAAATACAATGTGGGAGATAACCTTGTGGCATGCGGGGAGTCAAGTTTGGTAATATTTTCGAGCGGGAATATTACACATTGTTGGATGCACATCCATGTAATCATAATCGATCAGGTCTTCCATTGAATCCCTGACTAGGATAGAAAACAATTCTTCTTCCTTCATTTCCAAGTATTGCAATACATCTGATAGAAGTAAGTATTGCACACCATCTACTTCAATGGGTGTCAAGGAGGCAAGGTTGGGTTTGTTGACTTATGGCTGTTCTAAAGAAGATGGCACCATGAGAGCCAACCCTTGCTTTGTCACCACTCGATGTTCCTCTTCAACATTTATGAGCTCTTCAATTGGTTCTTCTCCCATGTATGTGATAGAAACAACCTGTGGAGTTGTATCTTCATCGCTCTCCTCCTCTAAGGGTGTATCCAACAATGCAAGGAGGCAAATTGCCAATGCGCAATCACACTCCACAAGATCCAAAGTTGTGTACCTGATGCACTTCCCATGGGAATAATGCATACTCTATGCGAAGGATCCACATGGGCCAGACACCTACTCACCACTTTTTGGTGATTCTTCCCTGTGTGAAATACCATGAGCTATTCCAGAGGCACCCAAGTCATGTCGGATCTCTCGATGGAGTATGTGCATGTAGCAATGGTGCGCTCACAAAGTCTTCCAAAACCTGAAGGGAGGGATCCAGCGAAGAGAGCACGCTTTCAAGGTTGAAGTTCTTAGAGAAAACCTGTAATATCTCGTCACCCTGGTTGGCAAAGATATTATCGTGGATCCACTCATCAAAGTGTGCGCGAGCACCCATCGTAGCAGGTAGGAGGGATGTAGTGGATATAAAGAGATGAAGAGAGAAAGTGTGAAATGAAACAATGAAACAAGAACTAAACTAGTTCTACCTTAAAAACCTTATGTTTTAAACCATTAAGGGTTGTTCGCATACGATATTTAGTTATGGCTTTACTTACATCTTTGTAAAGTTTACATGCATATGTAAATGTGTTGATGTGGAAAGTGTGTAACAAGTGTATGATTTTGCATAAACACCATAATTTCTAATTTTTGCAAGTTTGTAAGCGACAATATTCTATTGGCCAAAAAAATCCAAAAATTTACAAGTGTTGGATATTACAACTTGTGGTGTTGGGATTTTTAGGGTGAAGCCATACACTTTCCGCTGGTAACAGTATCCTCAGCTCGGCTTCGAATTTTCCTACAATCTAGTTTAAAATAGAAGCTAACAGGTGGATTCTGCATTAACATTGTAATTTCCTGGCGCATTATACTCAAGGGCCAATCATCCTCCATTTGCAACACTTGGGGCTCATGGCCCACTCAAATGATAGTAACATCCACAGCTGCACTGTCCAAGTTTTGCCTAGAATCCTTATTACATAGTCCTCTGATGTATTTTTTATGACGTACGTGCTTTTGGTACGTCTCAAACCCTTACATTCCTTGAACATGTGTGTAAAAATTGCAATCGGTATGAACCAGCTTAGATGTACATTCTTTGAGCCGGTGCTTGGCTTCATAGAATTCAATATGCCTGCGGAAATTTTTGTGCTACACATGTGCAAAATGTCGCTACTACACAATGGCCATTCTATGCTATTGAGATTCGATATGTGCATATACTCAAGGGTTCCATATTCTCGACTCCCCTTGGGTAATATGTACTTGGAGTCATAGAAAAAAACAAGGTCCTCTGCGAGTTGCTTAGCTATATGCCCCTCAAAGAGCAATCTACCAATTTCGAGGTGGTAACACTTAAAGGAACCAGTGATTCTCTCAACATTTTGCCACTCACAGCAATCCGAAGGGTATACTTCTGTAAATACAAGACAAGTTGTTACATAGGTATCATGAAAGTTCTCATTCTCAATGAGTTGCAAATACTTACTGTTTGCAATGTTTCGTTGAAAGGGCACAGTGGGCACAATGTGTATTTGTTTTTGCATGAATACATGTTGTACAAACGCCTCTGTTACAAGGTGAGAATCAGCTTTCCTTTGTTTGAGAGCTAAAATTTTACCCTTCCAGTGCTTTGATACATTTGCAATTACAGATGCTTTCACCCTGAAAGCTCCCTTCATACTTGGACATATATGTACCCAAGACGAGCAATGATACGTATCAGTGATCCAATTCCCTTCTTCATCTTTTCTGTTATGTACTTCTATCGAGAGAATGCTTGCTCTTCTCTCAAGCATTATAACCTACGCATTAGATGTAAAGAAGTATGTATTAATCCCTAAATAATAAGCATTTTAAGTCTGTCCAGTAATCACCAATATGCCATACAATTCAACATGGCATTAAGAGATGTTTACACTTTTCTAAACAGACATAAACATCGATATCAAAATGCATGTGGATATATACATCAATATAAAGTATAGATTTAATTTCAAGACATCACTTTAATCATACCATTTACATGAAATATAATGAAAAGAATAACACAAGAATACTCAGAGAATTTCGCCAAAATAAATTTTATTATAATGAAGAGGAGTCTGATTTGACTCAATACATTGTATGAAATATGGGTATTATAGAGTAGTTGTTACAAGGATAACAACCACATGGCATGCAAATCTTAATAGGCACATTGGATTGACACTTGAGATATTCTAAGACTCAACACATTGTGTGTTATATGGATGATATGATACAAGAGTTTCATGGATCATTGCCAATTAGCATGGAGATCCAAATGGACACATAGGACAAATAAAGCAGAGGATTTTTGAACCATCGACTTCCAGTAGATCCATATCATCCAACACAAAGGAATCACTCACCACATCAAAATAGTTGATGGAGAATTATATGCTTCACCTAAACCTTATACAATACCTGCATGTATAAAAAAACACCTGCATGAATCCCTTTTAATAAAAATACTTGCATGAATCCCTTTTAGCAAAAAATATCTAGATAACTGCATGAATAGTAGCAATACAAAACAGGGCCAATTTACCTATAAGCTAATCTGCTGAAGATAAGATTGAATCATTGCTAATCAAAACCCATTGCAAATGATGGACATAAGAAAACATCAATCCCATCAAATATAAAAGTCACTAATTAAATAAATAAAATTTGACACCACAAAATATGGTAGATTTACTTGTAAATTGAGCTACAGAATCTCTGCTCTACCTTGTGTTAAGTGCTGCAACAACAATTGATCCTTAAGTTAGAACTAGCATCAAACCCTATTGTAAAGATAGTAGAAAAGGAATAATGCAGAGAGGAAGAAAGAGAGAGTTTGTGTGAGTATGCGGGAGAGAAAAAGAAATGAGCACCAATCCAATCTTGCCCAAATTGATATCTGCAAAAGACAATTTTGCAAGAGTTAGTATTTACATGAAGGTATACTGAAAAAACAGTAGAAAAGAGGAAACATACACAGAGAACGAGAGAGGGAGAGAGAGATAAGCACTTATGCAATGCCACCCAAAATGATATCTGCAACAAAACAACAACAAGGGTTACAACTAACATTGTGTTGTATTGAAAAGATATCAGCAAAAAAAAAACCAAACAGAGAGAGAGAGCTTAACACCTTTGCCTCTTGCTCTAAATAAACTCTGCAAGAAAACAACAATTAGAACCAACATCAAATTCTATTGAAAACACAACATAAAAGAGAAACAACACATAGAGAGAGGGGGGAAAGAAAGAAGAGAGAGACGAGCACCTTTGTCTCCTGCCCCAAACAACCTCTGCAATAAAACAACAACAACAATAAGAAACGACATCAAACCCTATTGAAAAAATAAGAGAAAATGCAAAGTGAGATGGGCACCTATGTTTTGCCCAAAATCTGGAGCTGCATGGAGAAGAAAGTGCAGAGGTAAGCAGAACGCTCAAAACCCTAATTACTCTCAGCAAGGAGCTTCAATGGAGACGAAAATTCACGAGTATAGAGAAGAGAGGAAAAGTGGTCTGCTGCTCAACTTTTGGGTCAAACTGATTTCGTGAGAGGGAAAAAAACCGAAATTGAAAATTCTCCAAAAAAAGGGGGGAAATACAAGGTGAGAGAAACTCAAATTTTGTGTGCTATTCATTCTTCCTTTTTTAATCCCCCACTACCCCTTTTTTTAATAGAAAACCCAAGATTTTGAGAGAGAAGATTCACCCTCCATGGATGTCAATATCTAGCCTTCCTATTGGACAATCTAAAAGGCCCACATCTTAAACTATATTATTTTTAAGGGCCCATTTGTGAGTTCATTTTTTTCCTAATGTGAGTGGTCCCCCTAGCCATGTGAGGATAGAAAAGTAGTGAGCTGCATACATGTAAGGTAAATGGCTAAGGGTAGTGGCACACTGGGGCCTTCCAAGACCTTGAAGTCTCATAAGTAAAGTTGTGTTTAAGAAAACATTTTTGGAAGTCAATACAAAGATCTTCAACCTTGATGATTTGCAAGTTTTCCCTAAGATTTTGTAGATTTTAGGTCATATTATAATCGAAACGACTCACACTCTCAAAATTATGACACCTTCTCTTGAAAGCTTTCTAAGTTTTTCGAAATTTGACAATTCACTTGTTTAAATCCAGGAGCTATTCTCGTGAGGGTTTCTTGCCCAAAGTGCTTTTCACACAAGAAGTGGGGTTTTCATTTTTGGAAGGTCATATTGAGACATTTTCACATTCCAAATTCAATTAATAATACTTTTTATCCACTAAATTTGGCTCTTTTATTAATGGAGAGAGAGAAAGAGAAAGAGAGATGTGATAGTTTTCACTTGAGAACACCACATGGAGTGTATTCCAATTGAAAACCTTTAAGAAAATCTTTGAGAAACTAGAAAGTGAAAAACCATGCAGGGGCTTTCAAATAGTAGTTTTTCCAAAAAACCTTGGGAAAATCCCCTCGCAGAAACCCCTACAAGAACAATTCCCTAAGTTTCTAGTGAACATTGAAGTAAAGCGACCTCTTTGAAGTGGGTTCTTGAGCTTTTATTTGTTAGATAAATCTAATAAGAGCCAAGCCACACCTAGCATCTACCTCTCGGCGGTGTCCATGAGAGTTGGGGGGTTAACTAAAACCCCACCTATCCTTGTTAACATGTATAAAAATGGTGGTGCTCGAGTAATGCTGGTGGGGTTTCAGAGCAAAGTAGATTGATGATTGGCGAGAGGGAAAAAGCTTGCTACGATTTCGACCCTGGTGCCCACTCGTAGGCAAATTTGGTGATATTTGTGTGGCACTCCTTGTCGCTTTGGGTGAGTGGGACTAGAGATTGAAGAGGGGAAGGCGTTTTTGATGGGCGCGACCCAGTGCTAAGCCTTACTTGCTAAGGCTCGAATCACAAACCCTAATTTCTGTCTATATAGTATGTATGACCGAGGGGTTCGTAATATTATTAGGGGTAGTTATTCAGGCAGCCTCTCTGCACCTCGCCCTGTGCAGGAATGGAGGTGTTCTTCTGCCCCGATATTGGAATCTCTTGTTTTTCTGAATCGCGAAGGGAGGTCTTTGTACTGTTCAATGCAGCGATTCAAGTAACGCAAGAGGACAGCAATCACACGCACAGAGACACAGAGAGAGAGAGAGAGAGAGAGAGAGAGAGAGAGAGAGAGAGAGAGTCTGTTCTTAACGCAGAGAGAGAGAGAGAGAGAGAGAGAGAGAGAGAGAGAGAGAGAGAGTCTGTTCTTCTTTGTTGTAGGTCAAGTGATGGATTTGCTAAACTTGATGCGGTCTGAGGATGGTTTTTAAGGGACTATCAAAGATGTCAAATTATGTTGTGGTGCTGATGGCTTTTCTCCGCGCACACACGCACGCACGCACACACACACACACGCACGCACGCACGCACGCACATGTGGTTCCAGAGATCACCCCTATCACACACACACACACACACACACAACATGTGGTTCCAGAGATTTCTGCTCTTTGCATTAAGAGCAGGTGTCGCTGCAGACCCAATTAGGGCATGGGACATGTCCTCTGCGGCTGCTCATTGGCAGTTTTGAAGATGGTTTCCGTATGTGCGCCCGTGTTTTTCAGTCGTCTCTCTCAAATTGCCCCTCTATTAACTTCTGCTTCCTGCAATTACTCAGAGGCCAACTTGCTCTATGCAAACTTGATTGATTATCTTATTTGTGCCTATATTGATACATGCTTCTTATTTCAAACATTGCCTTCTCTCAACCCAACTTTCATTGTTTCTCTCTTTTCTTGGACTTTTGACTTCACTAAAAAATTTCCACTATTCTCTCATCCTAAGATAGAATTGCATTAATTGTTCAAAAAAATATAATTACAAAACATTGCACGTTATGTAACTACAGTATATTTAATGTGCAATTGTTTTTTAAATTACGTTTAATGTGCAATCTAAAATTTAAAAGAGATAGGCTAGTTACAAAACATTCCCTATCTAATGTAAATGTTTTGAAGTTGGCATTTGCATAATATTCACTTTATTTGCTATCACAAAATTTTCTTGTTATTTTCTTTGTGGCATTTTCTTGGGAGTCTGCTATCATTAAAACTTGCATGAGTAACACAATTAGATTTTGCTTGCACGTTAATTATAAAATGAAATAGAATCGTTGTGGTATTTTCTTGGGAAACTATGCTATCATTAAAACTTGAATGGGATCATACTTAGCACTTAGCTTTGGGTTTTCATGATAAATCAACACAACAATCTAAGTTACTCTGTGATTCAATTGTACCTCTTCTTAGGCTTTAGACATTTCTTTACTTAAAGTCACTTGCACATTAGTTATAAAATGAAATAGAATCTTTGTGGTATTTTCTTGGGAGTATATGCTATCATTAAGACCTGTATGGGATTATACTTAGCTTTGAATTTTCATGATAAATCAACACAACAATGTAACTACTTAATGAAGAGTTTACTCACTTGTAACTCTTGTCTATTTAGAGTGTAACTCTTGTCTACTTAATATAGCAATGGTCACTCTCTCCTCTTGAAACTAATATAGCAATGGTCACTCTCTCCTCTTGAAATATGGAAGATAAAAGATGGATAAAAGTTCCCTTAATAAAGGGAGTGGAATGCAAAAATGGATGTGAGAAAATACACCCCTCAGCTAATGTTGCTTCAATCCTTTCCTTGTAGAGGATATTAAGAATGTTTGTTACACATTCCATTGCTTGCCACCTCCTTGATGCTTGATGGGTATAAGTTTGTTAGTATCAAATAGTCTTACAAATTACAAGATGAAAAAGAAATAGAACTTTCATTTGTTTCAAAACCTAGTTTCAATGAGAATTTGTAAATGATTGGGTCTATGAAGAGGAAGATTAGAGGCATTAGGTTCTTAAGATAGATGTTCCTTGTATATGCAAATATATTTTACATGCACTTCTTTAATTATCTTGTTAGAGCCACCAAGCCTAATGATTAACTTCCATTCAGAATTTCTTTTGCTTTCTTTGTTATATGATTAATTTCAATTGACATGGAGAGGAAGATAAGAGACATTGGGATTTGAAGATAGAAGCCCCTTGCATATGCAAATATATTTCCCATGCACTTCTTAAATAATCTTGTTAAGAGCTATCAAACTTGAAATGTGTTACCTTGTTATTCAACTTAACAAGAAATGATTGGCTTCCATCAAGTATCACTTTTGCTTTCTTTGTTTCATGATCAATCCAACTTTCATTTGCTATTATCAAGGTTCTCTTGTCTCATCTTCAAGTGTATTGTAAGTGGTTATTAACTCAATGGAAGCAATAGGTCTTTTGCATTGAGAAGATGCTCCCACGGGATAGGAAGATGGAAAGTACAAAAATATGAGGTAGAGTGGGGAAAAAAAAAGAGAAACTCCAAGGGTTATAAAGTAGAGTGAAGAGAGGAGAAAATGCACATTAAAAGATTTTAATCAAGTAAATTTAACTACCTTTCTTGTCCTTTAAGTAAGGGTTGAAATGATTTTTTTTGGATAGTGGAGTGCAAAAGAGAATTAATGTTAGATGGTTGATTATGCAAATGGGTTGGGCATCCAGGATGACAGGTATAAAAGTCAAAAGTGTGAATGGATAAGGTAGTTATTGTGTGTGTGTGGAAACTAGTGCTCTTATTCTTGCTCTTGCTTCCTTCTTGTGAATACGAGAGAGAGAAAGAGGCAATGTGAGAATGGGAGAGTGAGAGTGAGGGTTTGTAGAGCTCTTTTTTATAATCTTCTCTTCTTATTTTTTCGAGCTTGTAGCATGGAGATGGAGCTCACTTGAGCTAGCACTTGGAATCATGAAGATGGAGTTTTGCTTAAGCTAGCACCTTGAATTGTGGAGTAATCAAAGGATATGAGGAAGAGAATTATTATGATTGAATCCAATGGGAAGCTCACTACATCTTTGTGTGAGAACATTCATGACTATGTGAGAGAGCCATTGCCACTTGTTTGAAAAACTTGACTTTTTGGTTGTTAGAAATAGTGATGACATTTTGATTTTGTTGTTTGGAACAAATAGACTCAAAGTTGAGTACTTGTGCACTCCTAATCGAATGACAGAGTAGGAGTATTGACTCTAAAATTGTGCATGGTGTACATAAGGAGTGAGCAAGGTGAAAATGAATGATCACCTTTGCCAAATAGTTTAGCTTTTGGAAGGTTTAGCAAAGTAAGAAAGATCAATGAGAATGTTTTTTACTAATAGGATAAATTATGGCTTGGGAAATAAGGAAAAAAATCAAGAAAAGATAATATATTAGAAGAAAAAAGGGTATGGGAAGAGAGTACCTAAATGAGAGAAAAATGGAAGGAGAGTATTATTGCAAAAATGGATCCTAATCTTGCTTGCCTGTATGTGCTTGTGAGGTGGAGAGAGAGAGAGAGGAATGGGCTAGTAGAGAAGTAGGTTAAGTGAGTAATGAAAATCCATTGTACCATTACTTTTGTTAATTCTAAGCATGCTCATTAAAGGTTGGGAAATAAGGAAAAAGAGGAAAAGAAAAGTATACTAAACCCACATACTTTTTCTTGGGTTTAGTATTGGGTTTACTCACATACTTACCTTAATCATTTGTATAGACTAGAAAATTAGGTACAATTTCCTTTTTCTCTCCTTTAGATTACTTCTTCCCCTTTTCTATCCTTTAGATACTCACTTTTTTTTTTCACTTGTTAGTATACTTTTCATTTCCTCTTTTTCACTTTTCCTAATTTCGAAGATCGTATACTTGGTAGTAGAGTAGACTTTACACTTGGCAAAGTCCTTGGAATTGCGAATTGCAATCATTGATATGTTGAAACAAAAAAGACAGTTTGATGGTGAAATTTTGCAAGCATTGATACATGTTGATAAAGACATAGAGAAACAACTTTAAAGGAAATATGATGATGTATATAATGTTGATTTGGAGCAAGTTGATGTTGAAGATGGTTTAAATGGGAGTCTAGATAGCAAGCTTGTGGCTAAAATTAGCCTTATGGACAACAGTAAGCATAAAGAGAAGGCTATGTACAATGGGGATGTCCATCAACAAGCACATGAAGAGGAAGATGCTCAATTTATTTCTTTTAGCAAGTAGACATTATTCACGAATGTATTGGACTCGTGCTACAATAGCAACAATTGTTAAAGTGGAAGAAAGAGTGACGCATTACATAACTCTCTTGGATAATGGTTTTGAAATCAATGTTATGGCACACAATTTGTACAAGAATGGAGGTTGGTTGATTGATGTAGATTTAAGATGGCATATGTGAGCAAAAAACAATTCATCAAGGGATCTTAATACAGCTTGTTCGAATGTACTTGTAACTATTTGACATGTTTGGAATAAATATCATTTTTTGGTGTAGGATTCATGTAGTTATCCAAAAGTTTTGGGGCAACCCTATATTTTGGAATCAAGGTTGGAAACATAAATTTCCTTACTATTTGTGTGAATCATCCTCGCATTTGGGATAGGCATGGGATAATTCCATGCCACCTAATGCACGAAAGTTTAAGGTATTTTAGACAGCATTGCTGTAAGTGGAGGTAATGGCAATGTCTCTAGGAAGATAATTATGCCTCTAAGAAAAGGGAAAACTGTGTTTGTGTTTGGATTGTAGGAATGGACATCATGTAGTCTTGATAGATTTAAGAATATTTTAGCCATGTGTAGGGTTGAAAAGAAATATGTAGAATGGGCCAAAAAAGAGCTAAAGTTATATGGTTTGATGATTGCAAATGAAGGTATTTCAGGTTGTCTTTAGAGCTGGTTGATTTTGATACAATGGTTGAAACTTTTTTGGCAATTAATATTAAAAACATGGCATAGAAAGAGGTTATTTATATTGACACTATAGAAATGTATGAAATCCTTCAAGAGTTTTTAAAGCATGAATGTTATGGGTTGCAATATGAGCTACAAACATGGCTGAAGCAAGGGTGGATAGAAAGTACAAAACATTTGCAAAGAAAGATAAGCTTGTGGCTTTTCCTTTACCTTTTGAAAGTGATAGGTTGGTTGAAAGAGTGATTCCAGAGCCTAGTTTACGGAACCCACATGGAGTAGGACATAAATTTATAGTTGAAACTTTACAAAAGTTGAAAATTGGTGATACAAGCCTTTGCCTTTCAGCTAGATGAAATTGGATTTGTTGATCCACCTTGTGTACCATGGAATTTAAAGCCTATTTTAGTGTCTCAGGCATATTTGCTTGAACCGTTGAAGCTTTTGAATGAAAAGATCAGAATACGGATTTTGAAGCCCTCTTCAACTCCATTTTCAAATCAGTGGTTTACTCTTCCAAAGAAGAATGGTTCCTTTGAGGTCCATACACCAGTTACTGACAGTTAATAAAGTCACCATAAGAAATGTTGGTTCAAGTCAGATAGTGGATGAGTTTGCAGAAGCATTTGCAGTCAATACAATTTACTCTATGGGAGATTTATATTCAAGATATGATCAATTCCAGCTTGCATAAGAAAGCTAAGATATCACTACCATGAAGACACCACTTGGATTGGTTAGGATGTGTATGATTCCATAGGAAGCAACCAATTCAGTAGTGCATATGATGAATGCTATGCATAAAGTTTTGAGGGAGTAGTTGACCTTACCCTTTCTTGATGATGTGCCATTAAAAGGGTGTGATATATACGAGAAAAATGAAGAGTTGAATGAGCAAGGATGTAGAATGTTTGTGGCTGATCATATTGTTGATTTTGATAGGGTTTTGAGCCGTCTTGAAGAAGTGCATCTGACTCCGTCAGGAGAAAAGTCAATTTTGGAGTGGAGGAAGTATTAGTTGTTGGGCACATGTGTGGACCATATGGAAGAATGCCCCCACTAGTAAAGAATGATGCCATAAGCAGATTGTGGGAGACATGTTTGAATGTATCCAAGGTAAGAAGATTTTTGGATGCATGTCTTTTACTTGATATGGACTCCACATTTTGCTCATGTGACTAAAAGTTTATATCAACTCTTGAGAAAATGGCAAAAGTTTTGGTGGGAAAAACAATATACAAAGGGAGTTCAAAAGTTAAAGAGTTTATGAGAATGTGCAGCCTATTATTCTCACTATGGATACAAGCCCAATCGGCATAGGTTGGGTAGTGGTGAATTAGGTGATGCTGATGGGAATAGGTATGCCACTCGGTTTGGAGAAAAGGTCCTCAATGAATGGAAATGATGGTATATTCAAGTCAAAAGAGAGCTTTGTGATAGGGAGTATTTTATGGGAGCTCATGTAGTGGTACAAACTAATTGTCTACTGCCATGTTACGAAAAATTACATATATAAAGTCAATCTTGATTTTGAGCATATTGCAAGTAGAGAAAACCCCGTGACTGACATGCTTTTATGAGAAAGGTTTGAAGATGAAGACGAGCTTATGGAAGATGATGAGGTGCTGAAAACAACTTTATGATAGTAGGGAATGAGTATGTATCTGTTGTTACTACATGTACAACTATTGTAACAGGGATTTTAGTAGTAAAATCTTATGGCTTTTTGTAACAACTATTGTAACAAGGATTTAAAGAAAATCTTATGGGTTTTTGTTGAAAGATAAATATTTATGAAATCATGCAAAGAAAAAGAGCAGAGCTCCAGTATGTGCATTAGGAGATAAGGTTTCTTAACAATATGTGTTGCAAGCGTTTCATAAAAGCTTATGGGTTGGACATAGAGTGTTCGGGGCACATTTGTGAAAATCAAAGACAAGTATTGCTGGAAAAACATGTATAAAGATGTGCAGCATTATGTGGAATCATGTAGTGTTTATCAGATGTATTCCATGGTAAAGCATAGAGATGGGTTGCAACCAACCTATCCATTGTCTATGCATTACAAATGGGTAATTGATTTGGTTACCATGCCTACATGTTTATGGAATATGAGATATCTTATTGTTGCATAAGAAGACTTGATAAATCAAGTGGAAGTTTGAGCTCTTAGTACAAAGACTACTCAATTAGTTTTCAAGTTCTTATTGGAAGAAGTCTTTTACAGGCATGGTTGTGTTGATAAAGTGGTTGCAGATAGAGGAGAATTGGATGGAGATGAGGCTTTGACTTCTTTTCACGATTGGGTATTAAGTTGGCTTTAACTTTAACCTATAATCTTGAAGCAAATGGCAAAAGTGAAAGAGATCATTAGTCTATCATTAAGGCATTAGCAAAGTCATGCAAGGGTAGGATGAAAGAGTGGCCAAGAATGTTATCCTTTGCTTTATGGGTTGATAGGACCACTCATAGAGTAGTTACAGGGTATATCAATCATGCCTATTGAGGAGACTATTGCGACTTGGAGTGTTCTACCATGGGAAGAGGGTTTGAATAGAGAAGACTTGCTGGTCCTATGCATTAGATAGATAGAAAGAAACGCTGAAGACATTGAGACATCCATGAAAAAGCTGAAGACTCCAAGGATCAAGAACAAGAAGAGGTTTGACAAGCAACACAGACTTCGATCGTGAGCTATACAAGAAGGGGACTGGGTGTTGGTTTATGATAGCAGCTTGGAAAATCAGCATAGTGTTAGTCAAAAGATGGCAAAGTGAGTGGTTTGGTCCATATGTGTCCAAGCCTTTCCATTGATATAACGTCGATTGGGCTATCCCTTCTTAGATACTATCAACTAAATGAATGACTTCATTGGGCTCAAGTGTCCTTATCATTCAAGTAGACTCATTGTTCTAGCTTCCTAAAGACCCCTTTTGTGGAGAGATCCATGCATTTAGGCTCATTCAAACCTTTCCTATTTAGGTTATTACATGTGTCATTGTTACAACCCAAACTAGGTAGGGTTTGAATCCTAGGCGCATCACCTAGATGCATCCTAGAGTGGTGTGCATTGTTAGATGTATCATTATGACCTTTGGTCTCATCCACTTGGAAATTAGCCATGGTATGCCCTCTTGGAACTCTTTGCTTTTCATCTAATCCACTAGCCACACTTTTAGAGATTTTGGACCTCCAAACCCATCTCCTTTAATAGGGCTATTGATATGGGAACTTTCTTGGAAATCGGCAATGCATCGCATCATGTCCAAACCTACCACAGTTAGCGCAAGGGTCGGAACATTTAGCTGAGAGATTGTTCCCACCACAATACACGCACTACACATGGGGTCACACTAACCTTCTCACAACAACTCTTATAGCTTGGCCAACTCTAACTTCAAGTCTTGGTTTTGGTTTATGTTTTTTCCCTTATCTTGCGTTCCATGGCTTAATCGATCATTGAGGATTGTGTCTCTCTCGGTGTTCCTAGAAGTGATGTTCTCTTCTGGTGTGACTCTTGAGCTTCACTCTCTCAGTAAGTCGTCCGCACATATTGCCTCTTTAAAGTCCCTGGCTAACAAGTCCCTTTGTAGGTTTGAGTTACTAGCCAAAGAATTATAAATCTCTTCATTTCAGATTATGTTGATAAACATGTGAAGACTGCTATCTCATTAGGTCGCTCTGCCACATTGGAATCCTCTTGTTGAGACATCTCACGTGAGTAACATAGTCTCATATTTTCTCATTGTCTTTTTGGCTTACATTCATCAACTTAACAATGAGGTTGTCTAAGTATCGGTCCTCAAAAAATCACTTAATGAAAATATTCTTTAGGATATTGAAGTTGTTGCGTCGATGTTGTTTAGACTAATAAACCAAATTTGTCACTTGTCTGCAAGGCAGAGTTGAAACGCTTGAGCATATTGAGTGCGATCCATGAGGTTGTTTTTCATGCACACTTGGTCAAACTACCCAACAAAGCTATAAGGATTGTTACCTATAGACTAATGCTTCTTAAGTTGCTTTACAACTATAGGTATCTTGGTCTGGCCTCCGGTGTTTGGGGTGATTTCTAATCTAGCTAGCAATGAAGTTGCCAAGACTACTTCGATTCATTCTACGACAATGTTATCTAATAGTTGCTTCGTGGAGAAGCTCACTCAATGTAAGATCAACCTCTAATGCTCTCTTCCTATTGGCATTTCCTCCTATTATGTTTCTGCCTGTAATGTTTGGGACTTGTTGGACCTTGTTGAGCTCTATCTCCTAGCGTAGCATTTGAGCACATTGCTCTTGGTTGTATCTGGCTAAGCATTGCAAGGCAATTCTTCCTAGCCTCCTCTCCTCCTTGAGATCGGTTATGATTTCATCCACGAGTCTCCCATGATGTGATATTTTCGTTTGATAGTCGTATCATGATGAGTTCTTGTATGTCAATTGGAAAATTGCCTAGGTCGAGGTCTTGGTTATCTATATCTGTTGTCGAAGTGTTTAGGGTTGAAAGTCTACCGCAAGGGTAAGAGATAGTAAGGTGAAGGGAGATTCAAGGAAGGGAGTAGACGGAAGAGAAGAGGTTTAAAGAAATAGAAGATGTAGAAGAATACTCACAAAGGTGAAGTTTGTCAATTTATTTCTGCATCCTGAGAAAAATCTCTTGTAGACAAAAAACATGCATAAAACAATGGCTTTCTCTCTGCTGCTCAAACCTCCAATCTCATGCTTTCGTTGGCCTTGAAAGGCGTAAAATACTAGGATGCCTGGCTAGAATTCTTACAGATCAATCCTTTTTCTCCCAGTTTGGAGTGTTGTTCACTATCTAAAAACTACGATCGTGCGTCGCATGATTTTGTCAATCTTTCTTTTTACATAAAACCCCCTAAAAATGGTTGAAAGGCATTTGATTTCTTTTACATGTTACCCTATTCTAGAAGTTTACAGTTTTTGGATATTTACAAAAGATAATACCTAAAATTTCAAAAATAATCTAAACTTATCCAAAAATCTGGTATTTTTGAGCCATTCACACTACAGACACTGACACTAAAATGACACATCCAACTGTCACTAAATTCACAACACATTTCACATTAGTTTATTACGACCCTTTAGAGGGCAATTACCTGTACACCCTGTTTACGAAAACCCACCTTTGTTAGATGAAGAGACCGAAATACTTGAACCTGAAGCTATTCTAGACACTGACTTTATGACCATTAGAACTGGACGTAGATATTCTAGATATTTAGTCAAGTTTAAAAACCATCTTGTAGAGGAAGTTACTGGATGCACGCTAGAGACTTAAATGCTTTCTCCACTCTGTTAGCTCCACATTGAGCTAATAGCAATTGAGGTCAATTGCTATCCCACCCCGGGGGTATGATGCTAGGAGGCATATTTTACGGTGGATTCCGTGCCACGGTGGATTCCGTGAGGTTTTACGGTGGATTCCGTAAACTTTGTTGATCGGGGCTCATACACAAAGTGGATTCTTTGTGCGAGAAGTTGATGGGGACGCCTATCCTTTTCGGGCGTTTCATTAATTTAGTGTGTATATGGGTGATTCCATAGCGGGTGATTTCGCAAAATACATATTAAATTAATAAACGTTTATGAGTTTAGAGTTCGCACTCGTGATAAATTAAGGTTAGGATTGATTTCTAACCAGTTGATTTATTTATGTAGCTGAAGACTGCTAGGTATTCACTTTTGTCGGCTTAATTGTATTATTTTACTAACGATTGTGAATGCTTCAGTTGATGTGTAGAGATAGCAGCAGTGGCGGAGGAAAGCATTGGAGGATAGCGTGTATTCGAGTTATCACTTATATTTTGATGGATGCATAACTTAGGCATGGTGCCTATATTTTGTCTCGTCTATTTATTGAGGCGTTGGATATTTATTTACTATTTTGTATGCGCATGGGCGTACGATTATGATATTTGTATTTGGACATTGTATTGGGTATGCCTAACTCTTTGGGCGCCCGCCCACTAGCTTTATTTCTATTTTGTGCTAAAGCAAACTCAAAAGCCAAAAGCGTGCTATTTTGTAATTTGGGCTATTATTTGAGCTTGAAGATGATTAATTCATAAAAATACATGCTTTGTGGAGCGCTCACACAAGGCATGGGGGGAAATTGTATCCAATTGGTCTCTTGTTCATGTTGTGCATGCTTTTTACCTTGATTTTTGTGCAAAAAGTAGAGCTCTTTTGTTCTTGGGGACCTTCCGATATTCACTACGTGAGCATACAGCATCCGATCTGCGCACCAGTGGTATCAGAGCGAAGCTGAGATCAAGAGCTTCCAATTGCTACCCATCTTGTGCGAAGGCGGAGCTCTTGGAACGATCGAGCTCTACGGTCAGTCTCATCACGAACTGTCGATACGTGTGAATTCCTGGCGGTCAAGAACCTCTGTTTCCAGCCTTTGATTGCGAAGGACCGGCCTGTTAACGGCGGATGACCACTCCTACATCCTCTTCTCCAAGTCATCAATACACAGAGATAAGTCTCAAAATTCCATAAGCTTAAAAGCTTAAGTAAGCTTAATAAGCTTAATAAGCTTAATTAAAAAGCTTAGGAGGCCTCAATCATTCCATCTGGTATCGCGGCATGTACTGGGCGGAATCAGCGTCAGAAATAAAATGATCCCCTTCCCTTACAATTCGACGATTTTTACATCACTAAGCTTAAAGCTTAGTTACTTAAGTCCTAAATCACATAAAGCTCTACAAACTTTGCAAGTTTCATAAGTCTGCAACTCTACAAGCTCGGCAAGTAACCTGAAGTCAAAACTGACTTGTGTTCAAAACTCCTATAAGGATTGTTCCTGCACAGAAGTACCGAACTGCAAAGTTGTTCCCTGGAAGGTACTGTTCGCATATACAGACTTGCTAAACCAGTTTCAGCACATGAAGAAGGTCAAAACACAGAATTTTCAAAGATTTTAAATCTCTAATTGCCAAAGACGAAGACTGTGAATGCCACACACAAATATATAAGCCTTCTACACCCGATCTTGAGCTATGCTCATCCCACTAATTGGATTTTGAGAGTATGAGGTCTTTTGAATTTTTGGAGGATGATGGAACAAAATATGGATGATTTGATGGGCTGAAGGCGAACTTCCTGAACCTACAATGGAGCAAAAGTTGAATTTAATTATGACGCAGTTGGACGAAGAACGACGAGCTCGGCAAGCATTGCAAGTTTAAGTGGCCAATTTACAAAAATCGACTACCGATAAAGAGGAACCACAATCTGAAGATCTTATCCGACGTACCATCGATGTAACTCTCAAAGCTCAATCCATCTGCAAAGAAATAAAGATAAATAAAAAAAATTTTAAATTCCGTACTTTCAATGGCACTCGAGATGGAAAAACTGTTATTGCATTCATCAGTCAGTTTGATGATTACTTTCATGAGGAAATATACGCTGAAAAAAATAAAATCAAGTGTGTCACTAATCATTTAGTGGATAGAGCATCTCTTTGGTGGACCGTGGTTCGTAAGAGCATAGATTGTCCCACTACTTGGGAGAGTTTCAAGAAGAAGTTTATGCAGAATTTCCTTCCTCCACAATTCCATGAAAAAGCCATAAAGCAATGGGACCTTCTTCAATAAAGAGATTGTGAGTCTATTCCTCAGTACACCGAACGCTTTTGGAATGCATTACTCCAGTTACGCATGCTTGAAGACGTACCTGAAGCGACACACAAGCACAAGTATATGTCTAGACTACTTGGGCATTACTACGCTGAAGTTAATATATTCAAGCCTGCAACTCTTGAAGACGCAATTTCATTAGCTCACGACACTGAAGACAAGCTGCGAGGTAGAGACAGACGTCCACAGCAATTTCAAGCCAATGGTAACTATGGATCTAAACAATTCAACTTAAATTTTGGAAGATTTAATCAAGGTCGTTTTCCTTCATCATCTTTCCGTAAGAATTGGGCAAAACCACATGCTTTACCATCTAATGTCAATCAAAATCCTAAGTCTATTCCACAGCCAAATCTTAATGTCCCTAGACTTCCTGCCATTGCAAACAATGTAACCAAAGTCAAACTTATAGTATGCTATAAATGCCACTAGCCTGGACATTTAGCAGCAAATTGCCATTCGAAGAAGCCACCTGTCCATATCAACTACCTTGGAGCAATGGAAGATGAAGAACATGAAGATATACCTGATTTCACGGAAGATGAGGATGACATTACTACTCCTTCGGATACTTTACTAGGTATGCCAACTCCACATTCTTTATTGACTATGAAATGTTTAGTGCATGGAAAGGAAAAGATTATTTTGCATGATGACGGTAGTACTCATGATTTTATTTCTGCAAAGCTAGTAAAAGAATTGAAGTTACAGACTGTACCTACGCATTATCGCATTAAAGCAACATTCTTAGGCACTAGGTATAATGGTACACAGGAAGTGCATGACTTAGAAATTCAAATTGGTGAATACATTGAAAGAAGAAATTTTCTAGTTGTACCACTACAGTCTAGTGATATTATTTTAGGTATGCCTTGGCGTCATCAGCATAACCCAGATATAGATTATTCCACGCATTCAAATAATATTCAATTTCAAGGAAAATATATTACATTGTATGGGATGCATGTACCTAATGCTTTTCCACTGCTTTCGCATACTCGAGCTAAACGTGCATTACGCAAGAGTAGTAAATCTTATCTCATTTGGGTGAATGAACTGCAAGTTAAAGAAAATCATATGCACCCTAGGCATAAAGAATTTCTTGCACATTTTAAAGACTGCTTTGTCGAAGATCTACCACCTGGTTTACCTCCTTCACGTCCAGAAGACCATAAAATAGATTTGATTCTTGGTACACAACCACCTTGTAAAGCACCATATAGTCATAACCAGATAGAGCAAAAAGAAATTCAAAAGCAAGTTGAGGAATTACTAAATAGAGGATTGATTAGACATAGTAGTTCTCCATTTGGTGCACCTGTTCTGTTGGTAAAGAAGAAGAATAATACTTATCGTATGTGCATTGACTATCGTGCTCTAAATAAAATTACTGTAAAGAATAGATATCCAATTCCTAGAGTCGATGATCTTATGGATAAACTACAAGGTTCTGCCATATTTAGTAAAATAGATCTTAAATCTGGTTATCATCAGGTGAGATTAGATAAGTCTGACATATTCAAGACTGCATTTAGAACACAATTTGGTCATTATGAATTTTTAGTGATGCCTTTTGGATTGACTAATGCACCTGCTACATTTAGTAGAATGATGAATCATATATTTTTGAAATATCAGCATTGTGTTATTGTATTCTTTGATGATATCTTGGTCTTTAGTAAAAATGAGAAAGAACATTATGAACATCTGTCCTTGGTTTTCAAGTTGTTGAAAGATAATCAATTGTATGCTAATTCGAAAAAGAGAGTTCTTTCAAACAAAAATTCAATATTTAGGTCATATTGTGTCATCAGATGGTATTAAAGTTGACCCTAAAAAAATAGATGCAATATTGAATTGGTCTGTACCTAAAAATGTGCATGAGTTACGATCATTCCTAGGTCTTGCTAGTTTCTATAGGAAGTTTGTGCGTAATTTTTCATTACTTGCTTTACCATTAACTAAACTTCTGAAGAAAGGTATTGTTTATCATTGGTCCGATAATCAACAGAAATCCTTTGACTTATTGAAACATGCATTAACCCATGTCCCTGTTTTACAATTGTCTGATTTTAATAGACCATTCTTTCTAGTAGTGACTGATGCTAGTGGATCATGAATAGGAGTTGTACTTATGCAGGATAATCATCCCATAGCCTATTCTAGTTGTAAGCTGAAACCCTCTGAACTGAAATATTCCACATATGACAAAGAATTATTAGCTGTTGTACAAGCCTTAAGACAGTGGAAACACTACTTAATGGGTTCAGAATTTATGATTAAGATCGATCAGCAAAGTATTAGACATTTACTTAGCCAACCCCAAATATCTGACCGACATATCAAATGGGCAGTTTTTATTCAGAGTTTTCATCCCATTATTTAATATTAACCAGGTAAAGAAAATGTAGTGGCCGATGCATTAAGTAGAAGACCCACCATTTATAATATCTCTATTATATCATTTGATTCTCTAACTCCTATGAAAGATACTTATCATCAGGACATTACTTTTCATTCTGATTGGAATAAATTAGTTGAAAATAAGTGGATTTCTATTGATTCACTATCTTATAATGATGGATTCATGTTTTATGAAAAGAGATTATGTGTTACAGTTCCATTCAGATCTTTTGTTTTGAATGAGATTCATTGTCCTCCATATCAAGGTCATAGAGGTATCATATCTACTTTACGTACATTAACTAAAGATTTTTATTGGCCGCATATAGACACTAATGTATCTAACTTTGTTTCTGAATGTTTGATTTGTCAAAGAGTTAAGAGATATCATGGTAAAGAGTATGGATTACTTATGCCTTTATCTATTCCATCAAGACCATGGTAACATATTTCTATGGATTTTATTACTGGTTTACCTAATACTAAATCTAACCATGATATGATTTGGACAGTAGTAGATAGGTTTAGTAAACAAGCATATTTCATTCCATGTAAGAAAACTTAAACAGCATCTCAGGCAGCACAATTGTTTTTGAAAACTGTTTTTACTAATCATGGATTACCAAAAGTTATTATTTCTGATCGTGATTCTAGATTTTGTAATAACTTTTGGATTACTTTGTTTGCTAACTTAGGAACAAAGATTGATTTCTCTTCTGCATTTCATCCTGAAACTAATGGACAAACAGAAGCCACTAACAGTACTATTTTAGATCTTTTACGTGTTTACACTATTTCTAAACCACAGACATAGGACATACATTTGCATTTACTACAATTTGCATATAACAATACACCATATACATCTACAAAGAAAGCACCGTTTGAAGTGATTTATGGTTATAGATTATCTACACCTGTTGCATCTTTGCCAAATAGAATTCAGAGTGCTGATGATATTGCTAGTATGCACAATACTATTTTTGATGAGGTTAAAGATATGATTGCCAAAGCCCAGCAATCACATACCAAACAAGCCAATAAGAAAAGACAAGCAATGAATTTCAAAGTTGATGACTATGTTTGGTTGAGAATAGAAAAACGTAGACTACAAAGTGTAGATAGACACCCAGTTGTCAAATTAGCCCCTAGATTCTATGGACCATTTAAGATCATTCACAAAATTAATGACAATGCATTCAAGTTAGAATTATCACCTCACTGGAAAATTCACAACACATTTCACATTAGTTTATTACGACCCTTTAGAGGCCAATTACCTGTACACCCTGTTTACGAAAACCCACCTTTGTTAGATGAAGAGACTGAAATACTTGAACCTGAAGCTATTCTAGATATTGACTTTATGACCACTAGAACTTGACGTAGATATTCTAGATATTTAGTCAAGTTTAAAAACCATCCTATAGAGGAAGTTAATGGATGCACGCTAGAGACTCAAATGCTTTCCCCACTCTGTTAGCTCCACATTGAGCTAATAGCAATTGAGGTCAATTGCTATCCCACCCCAGGGGTATGATGCCAGGAGGCATATTTCACAGTGGATTCCGTGCCACGGTGGATTCCGTGAGGTTTTACGGTGGATTCCGTATACACAAAGTGGATTCTTTGTGCGAGAAGTTGATGGGGACGCCTATCCTTTTCGGGCGTTTCATTAATTTAGTGTGTATATGGGTGATTCCATAGCGGGTGATTCCGCAAAATACATATTAAGTTAATAAACATTTATGAGTTTAGAGTGCGCCATAAATTAAGGTTAGGATTGATTTCTAACCAGTTGATTTATTTATGTAGCTGAAGACTGCTAGGTATTCACTTTTGTCGGCTTAATTGTATTATTTTACTAACGATTGTGAATGCTTCAGTTGATGTGTAGAGATAGCAGCAGTGGCGGAGGAAAGCATTGGAGGATAGCATGTATTCGAGTTATCACTTATATTTTGATGGGCGCATACCTTAGGCATGGCGCCTATATTTTGTCTCGCCTATTTATTGAGGCGTTGGATATTTATTTACTATTTTGTATGCGCATGGGCGCACGATTACGACCTTTGTATTTGGACATTGTATTGGATACGCCTAACTCTTTGGACGCCCGCCCACTAGCTTTATTTCTATTTTGTGCTAAAGCAAAGTCAAAAGCCAAAAGCGTGCTATTTTGTAATTTGGGCTATTATTTGAGCTTGAAGATGATTAATACATAAAAATACATGCTTTGTGGAGCGCTCACACAAGGCATGGGGGGAGATTGTACCCAATTGGTCTCTTGTTCATGTCGTGCATGCTTTTTACCTTGAGTTTTGTGCAAAAAGTAGAGCTCTTTTGTTTTTGGAGACCTTCCGGTATTCGCTACGCGAGCATACAGCATCCGATCTGTGCACCACTGATATCAACTTATGCAACCTTTCCATTAGGAAAATTACTTTGGCAAAAGCCCATGCTATAGAAAGTGTTGAAGCAATGGGTAGAAAGACTTGATGGGCATGGAGTGATCAACTTGCCGGACCACGATGCAAAGACACATATACCAAGCTTAACCTTGAATCCATTGTCTAGATCCCTACAAGTGAATGCCTTTTGGAAGGGCACGGAAATACACGAAGTCTTACTTGTTACACTAGGTGATGCCACACAGAAAGGAATTGTGGACATAGAAGCATGAGTTAGTGTGCTTAGCCATGTAGTTTTACAAGCTTGGGAAAACCCACTAGTGGGAACTGCACGGTTTAGTGTTACACTAGCAAATGGAATGAAAGTTATACCATTTGGAGTCCTAATAGATTGCCCCCCCCCTATAGTTAGCAGAAATTGAATTCTTAGTTAACTTCATAGTCATGAAGGGAGTGGACTAAAATATTTTGTTGGGTAGGCCATGGATAAAAAATGTTTGAGTGATTGAGGATTGGGGTAATGGCCTGATATTCTTGGGCAATATAATAGTTGTTCGAGTAGAAATAGACACTTGGAAAAATTCACCAGTTGACCTTGATGTGATCTCTACAATACTAAGGGGTGACTCATAAGGAAAGCGTGAACATGGACCCTTAACTAAGTATATTCCTTGCCCTAAGGATGAGTGTGATTGGGAGCATGTATTGGCAACCATCGACTTATCATTCTCAGATGATGAGGATGGCTATAGGAGGCAAGCTGTAGAAGCAGCTAGTAAACCCAACAAAGTCACAATATTTTTGAGTAATCCAAGAATGATGCTATATCATCAGTACCTCTCTACATGATGGCCAGGAGTTCCATAAACTGACCCATGCATATCACCTACCATGTACCACTAATAAACTTGAACTCCATAGAATTCTCTATTACCTGATGAGAAAGCTAGTTGCTAACCCAACTATGCAAACTTTAAGTCTCTTAAGGGTTTCATAGAGAATCCAAAGTGGAAATGGACTAAGGTGCATGACCTAAATCTATTGTACAACTAGGCTCTCATTGCGGATGAGAAAATCCCTTCAAAACGGGAGCCATCGGAAGGATCAGCAGTCTGAGTATGAGGATCTGGATGATTAGTATGAATATTGCTATTCCAATGGTGAGGAAAGCGAGGAAGAAGCAAAAACCATAGAATATGACAAAGAGGGACAAGTGATTGAGCAGATAAGAGCAGACTCTAAACCTCGAGAGCACTTGGACATAGTGGACTATGAGCGAATTGAATTAGTTCAATCAGGCACCACCACACCATTGCTTAGAGTGGAATTAGTCTTAGAGCTATGAACACCAAGGGAAACTCCTTCTAGGGAATGTTGTGAGTTCAACTCTAAGTCAAAAGTCAGCTCTGAGAGTGATGTAGAAATTCCACGACCACGTAAGACCAAACACACCAAAGGGGACCTCTTGTCCATCTAAGATGCAATAGGCCCAAAGAAGAAAAAAGGAAACAATCCAAGTTCTTTGAAGCTGAACGACAAAAGAAACCATATGACTTACCCAAACTCTTTACTAAGTATAAGAAGGATGATCACATAGTAGGGTTGATAGGAGCCAAACGAGCAGGACAAGTTAGTGAACCCATTGATGGATCTGCTAAGGTTAAGGAAGTCAACTTGGCAAGGAAAGGGGACAAGCCTCAACTTGCGTATATAGCTGACGACTTAATTGATCATGGGGAGGCTAATCTCACTAATCTCTTATGAGAGTATGTAGATGTATTTTCTTGGTCCTTAGAAGAGCTGAAAGGAATCGATCCGAGTATTGTGACTCACAACATTCCTATCACCCCCAATGCAACACCAATCAAACAAGGACCGTATGCAATGAATCCAAAGCATGCTCATGTTGTGAAGGAGGAAATGGAAAAGTTGTTGAATGCTGGATTCATTTACAAGATGGAGCACATAGATTGGGTATTATCCATAGTAATTGTCCTAAAGAAGAATGGGAAGATTTGAGTGTGCAAGAATTAGAAAAAGGTCAACGCAACGATAAAGAGAGACAAATATCCATTACCATACACCAAGTACATGCTTGAGAGAGTGGTAGGGAAGGAAGCCTACAGTTTCTTGGAAGGCTTTGCCGGCTATAACCAAGTGCAAGTGCACCCAGATGACATGCATAAAATAACATTCGCAACAGAATGGGATGTGTTTGCTTACATAGTCATGCCATCTGGGCTGACTAATGTGCTTGCTACCTTTCAGAATCTATGTGTGCCATTTTCAAGGACATGCTAAGTGGCTAGAAGTATTTGTGTTGGGACCTAAAACAGGCCCCGACACACACTGGCTCTATGGCACTAGCTAGGCCACTACTATGTACCCAAACTACCCCTTGGCTTTGCGGCCAAGAGCATCAGGGGTATACTATCCTAACCTCTAATATAGAACTTTGTATTTGTATGGATTGTAATCCAATAACCCTTCCCACACTTCTCAGAGGGAAAAATATATTGGCAAGGAATCACTTTTGGGTCGTGCTTTTAAGAAACAGACTCACTGCGACATTGACTACGACTCTCAAGGCATCCACCTTGCCATAGGAAACCTTAAGATAGTCACGGCTTTCAACAAGGGTACCTAGCTTCACCAAAGGCCACAACACTATTGGTAGTTAAATCCAATGTCAACCCTAAGGAGGGGGACAATCAACCCATGAACACAATGGATCTATCGTCCAAAGGTCAGGACCACAATCGATAGGCCTTGCTCTAATACCTCTAGTGCACCATCCACTACACAAATAGAGAACCGCATGTCCCTTGAACCACAAGCTCAACCACATGTGACAAATAATAAACACTCCAATGACCACCTCATGGAGAAGGTATCCATAGTTGAGCAGTCCAATCGAGTCAAAAAACCCCAACCACCCGTAGGCCTTAAACCATCTTATCAATGTTGATCCATTCTTGAATTGACATCCAATATGGCCATAAACACAGGAGATGACTTAGTGACCTGTATCAAATGATTGGACTCAACAATCACACTATTTGCTAGAAGCTATGAACACTTAGACCTAGGTAATCTTTGAGAGAATGGTTTTTCTTGGAAGATGCAAGATTGGTAACTAAAAAGGCATTTGCAAATTGGATTGAAAAGCCCAATAAAGGGTTGATTGCTACAACTTTGCTCCGTGAATTTGAAAGTCGGTATACACGGTTGGATTTTGATGAGTAGCAATCATTGGAGAGTCAAAAAATTGATTTGTTTTTGAAGGTTGCAGATCTTGTCTTGCACGAGAAGTTGACTAATCGTTTAGAAGATGCCTCTTCTGAAACATGGCTAAAATCAGATTGGGCTAACGTAACTGAGGCAGTGCTTATGTTGGTAAAGAGAGAGCGAATGAAATTAAGATGGGGTAGAGGTACCACACCTACCAATGCTTAGAAGGGGCCTGAAATTGCAGTCAAGGCACCTGCAGCTATGGGAGAACAATGGGCTATACCTGTTGGTTTGGCTCTTAGAGGTGATATTGTGGATGAATTAATTAATGGCATGTGTGATCTGAGGCTTAATTTGACAGAAATCTATGCAAAGATTGAAAAGTTTGATGTTAAGGTAGAAGAGAAGGCTTGAGCAATAGCCCAAAGTCCATACAAAGAAGAATACAAGAGGAGATGCAGCTGGTGTGATAGTTTACAGCATGAAAAGTGAGATTATACAGCCTATCGTGAAGCAAAAGCAAAACGGTTAGTCTTTTGGAAGGATGGTAAAATACATACAACAGAAATTGGTCTTCCAATAGAGCCAAATCTACTTGCAACTCTTTTTTTCGGATCCGAAAGTTATTTCGCGAATTTGAAGTCTATTTTATCCTTATAAAAACTTGCTATTTTCAATCTAAAAGATAATATGGGCATTTATACCTATGGCAGGCAATTCATGCGCTGCCCTACCCTAACATGCGCTTAACAGGATTTCAAATGCTTTTCCAAGTCTGTTTAGACTTTAGAATTTGTATCGAAAAATTCTTATCAATGTCCAATAAGTCTTACAGACTTTTGATATTTATTTAATTTCCTGATACTGATAGTTTCAGGGTTGGTGAGTATTTCATAGTTGTTTTTGCTTCAACATTCTTGATATTTTAGGTTAGGTTTTCTTGCTAACTCATACGTGGGTCAACTCATGATATTGACGCTCTCGGTAATATAACCATTAATATTAGCATTGCATATGTTTTCAGTAAGAAAATAAATTTTATTTTATTCTACTCATATTCTATGGTTTAATCGACGATGTGTGACCATTTGTCAAACTTTCAATGTTATCTAGAAAGATCAATTTTCATTTAGCTATGTCCTAAGTGCAATGCTGTTTGTTTTTCTGAAAACTTTATTCTAAGCAATGTAAAAATCAAAGTATAAATTTTCTTTCATCTTTTAGACATCGAATTATATTACTACGCACCTAATTTATAGGTGTCTAATATATCAAGATTGTGGGAGAGAAGGAAGGAGTCTCACTTGTAGCTTTCTTGCTTGCACAATGGGGGAATACACAAAGGGTGGAGGCTGAAAACAGTTTTCCTCTTCTTAGTTGTGTAAGCCAAAAGAACTCTAGTACAAAGAAATAGAAGAACCCTATATATGGGTCTCAAACCAAACTCAACTAACTAAGGTGGCATACTAACTGAGCCACGAACTAGAGTAGATAAGGATAGCTATCACGTAGCTATTATTCATGGGCGGTGTACCAATCGCATCTGCAACTGACAAGTCGGTGACATAAATACACAACGGTCACCCTGGCGTATCACGAGTGGAGCTCGATATCTCAACACTCCCCCTCGAGCTCAATCCCAATTCCTGCACACCAAGCAGGTCTCTGAACTTGCGCAGCTTCTCTGTGCCCAATGCCTTCGTGAATATGTCAGCTACCTGATCCTCTGTGTTGACATAAACTAGATCAATAAGACCTAGTAAAACCCTCTCCCGCACATAGTGATAATGCACCTCAATGTGCTTTGTTCTAGCATGATAGACTGGGTTATTTGCCAAGTGTATACTACTCATATTGTCACAATAAATGACAACTGGCCCATCTGTAGGCTGATGCATATCATAAAGTAGCTTATGCAACCAAGCTACCTCACATGCAGCCATTGCTGCGCCCCTGTACTCAGCCTCTGTGCTGGATAAGGCAACTGTAGGCTGTTTCTTGCTGCTCCAAGTGACTGCAGCACTCCCAAAAGAGAACACATATCCACTAGTAGATCGTCTATCAGAAATGCTACCAGCCCAATCAGCATCAGTGTATCCATGCAACTGTATCTGAATCCCAGTCTCATAAAATAGTCCATACTGCAATGTGGACTTCACATACCTGAGTATGCGTCTAGCCACATCCAAATGCGATTTCCTTGGAGCCTGCATAAACTGACTTACCAATCCAACAGCATAGCTCAAATCTGGCCTGGTAATAGTCATATAAATCAAACTTCCTACTATGCGTCTGTACATAGGAGGGTCTTCCAGAAGCTCACCTGCATCTGCGCTCAGCTTCACATTCTGCTCCAAAGGAACTGAAATAGGCTTACAGCCTGTCATCCCATATTTGGACAGCATGTCCAATCCATACTGCCTCTGCAAGAGCTGTATCCCACTTGGTGATCTAATCACCTCAATGCCCAAGAAATAACGCAGCTCTCCCAAATCCTTCATCTCAAATTTCTGCTTCAATAGCATTTTCACATGAAGGATATCTTCATCACTGTCACCTGTCATAATCAAATCATCAACATAAATGACAAGTAGCATGATACCTTTCTCTATTTTTCTCACATAAAGTGAGAAATCTGCCTTGGAAATCTGAAAGCCAATAGTGACAAGATACTGTCCTATCTTGTCAGACCATGCTCTAGGTGCTTGCTTCAAGCCATACAAGGCTTTCTTCAACCTGCAAACAAACTCAGGATGAACAGCATGCACATAACCTGGTGGCTGCTCCATATATACCTCTTCTTGCAAATCACCATGCAAGAAGGCATTCTTTACATCCATCTGATGTAAAGACCATCCCTTTGATGCAGCCATAGCAATGACTGCTCTTACGGCTGCCATCCTTGCAACCGGACTGAACGTTTCTTCATAGTCAATGCCATATGTTTGTGCATACCCCTTGACTACTAATCTTGCCTTGTATCTGTTCACAGAACCATCTGCATTGTGCTTCACCTTATAAACCCACTTACAGCCAATTGCATTTTTACCTTTAGGCAAAGGTACCAATTCCCATGTAGCATTTGCTTCCAAGGCATCCATTTCTTCATCCATGGCTTTCTCCCATTTTTCTTTTCCCATGGCTTGCTCAAAAGAAGTGGGTTCTGGTTCCTGTATCACTTTGACCATATATGCATAGTGAATGGCTGTAAATCCATCATATTTTAGCCTATCCATAGGATACCTAGCTCTCGTAGACCTGCACAAAGTAAGTTCACTCCCAAGTGCTCTCAAAACATCCCTGGTCTTCCTTACTCTAGGTGTAACAATAGAAGGAATACCCAACTCATCATCAATGCTCTGTTCTGAGCCACTGGATTCACCATCCACATAAGAGTGACCTGTATTCACATCAAACATGGGCTGATCAACCTTCTCTTTTCCTTTTCGTGATACCTGCATACCACTATCTGCATTACTTTGAGAAGATTCTCCTGATCTCAATCTACCTGTCCATGGCGAAGAATGTGAACCACTGCTAGAGGATGCTCCAGGTCCACTAATATTTTGTGACTGCTGCTGTGAATTCTGTGCAGCATTACCATTTTGTGCATCTACATCATCAATCACATTTACTGGTTTATACCAGCTACTCATCTCATCAAAAACAACATCTCTGCTCACTATAAACTTACGAGTAGAAGGGTTATCGCATCTATACCCTTTTTGCTGCAGAGAGTAACCAATAAAGATGCACTTCTTAACTTTTGGATCCAACTTGGATCTCAACTCATCTGGCACATGTACATAGGCAATGCAACCAAAAATCTTCAAATGAGAAATATCTGGTTTCCTACCAGTATACCTCTCCTCTGGAGTCATTCCATGTATTGCTGCAGTGGGAGTCCTGTTCATTATGTAGACTGCTGTAGCAACTGCTTCAGCCCAATAAAAATCTGGTAGGTCTTTTTCATTGAGCATGGCACGAGATACCTCTCCAATATGCATGTTTTTCCTTTCTGTAATTCCATTTTGTTGTGGGGTATGACTGCATGAATATTGCTGCTTTATGCCATGCTCCTGCAGGAACCTTGCAAACTCATTTGAGAGGTACTCTCCCCCTCCATCTGACCTTAGGCATTTTATTTGCAGGCCTGTTTCTTTTTCAACCATAGCTTTAAGAGTTTTGAAATGCCCAAAAACTTCACTTTTCTTTTTCATAAAATACACCCAAACTTTTCTGCTATAGTCATCAATAAAACTGACAAAATAATGACAGCCTCCAAGAGATGCAGCTTTTGTAGTCCACACATCAGAGTGGATTAATTCCAATGGCTTCTCGCTCTCTTGAACATGTCTAGGAAATGGTTTCCTTGCCTGTTTTCCAAACTGACAGGCTTCACATACCTTATGCATTTCTGCAACCTTGAATTTGGGCAATCCTGCAACAATATTTTGGGCCTGCATTGATTTAAGTCACTGTACATTAACATGACCAATGCGTTTATGTCAGATATCAATATCTGCAACTACACCGGTCCCATGTGCAAACATTGCTGCACTCAATTCAGACATGTCTGCATCCGATGTAAACATTCTGCCCTTCTTCTTTCCTTTTGCTATCAAGCGACCTTTATTTTTCATATCCTCAACAAAGCATCCATGAGGATTAAATCTGACCTGCAAGCCCTGCTCAACCATTTGACCAACAGAAACCAGATTCTTGGTGATATTCGGGACATGAAATACATCAGACATGTATTTCTTTTTCCCATCCTGCATAGACAAAGGAATTTTTCCAATCTGCACAATAGGATGTGCAGTATCATCACCAGTCTCCACAAATCCTGGTTTTTCCATTTTCCTTGCATCCTCCATCCATTCTGCATGACCTGTCATGTGGTTTGATGCACTTGAGTCAACATACCATACATCATTGCTTTCTTCTACACTTGTCATAGAATTGTTCATGTACTGCACCATAAACAAGTGCTCATTTCTGTCATCACCCTGTCTACTAGAAGATGCATAATTCCCTTGTTGCAATTTCCCATTCATGATGTCATTCTGCTTTTTATAGCAGTCTTTAGCCATATGACCCATTTTACCACAGTAGTAGCATTCAACATTGCTGTTTGCATTTTGGCCTCTTTGCCATCCACCACGACCTCTTTGGCTCCCCCTGCCTCTAGAGTTACCACGTCCTCCTCCATAGGACTAGTTTTCTTGAGTTTGCTGCATATTCTGATTTCTATCACGACCTCCAAATCGGCCTCCTCTACCTCTGCCTCTACCTCTTCCAGTATTTGAGTAGAAGACAGCTTCTTTTGAAGTTCCTCCTGAAGAAGATGCACCACCATTTCTTTGCTCCTCAGAAATTAGAAGAGCAATCAGCTCCTCAAAATCAGGAAATCTTTCACGAACTGAAATGGATGTCCGAAACTGTTCATAATCCTTTCCTAGACCATCAAGGTCAAAGAAACTAAATCATCATCTTCCACTGGCGACCCGATGGAAGCAAGTGCATCTGCAATCTTCTTCACCTTCATGTGGTAGTCATTGATGCTCATATTTTCTCTTTGCACATTATGCAACTCTTGCTTGAGCTGCATTTTCCTGGCTTGCGTATTTGTGCTATACATTTTTGACAAAGTATCCCATGCCTCCTTTGGCGTACTTGCATCCTGAATATGCACAATCATAGAGTTTGAAATACTGATAGACAGCCAATACATAACTTTCCTGGCTCTCTCATGCCATGCTTTAAATGCCTGCATTTGCTGTTGATTGGGAACATCAGGAAGAACTGGTTCTTCTTCATTTCCTGCAACAAATTCTCAATATCCTTTTTCCATAAGGAAATTCGTCATTCTAAACTTCCATGCTTGGAAGTTGTTCTTGTCAAGCTTTTCAGTGACAATCTGTGAAAGAGAATCAGACGCCATTATAGAACACTGCAAAAAATTCTGTCACTGCAAAAAACACAGCTTCACCCTCACAAGGAAAAATCTGCAAAACTGGCGAAAGTGGTATTTGACCACACAGTCACTTCCTAGTGACGATTTTGCATAACCAGGAACCAAGGATGATTCTGTAACTCCCAATGTCTCTGCACACAAGCATATGATGCAATTTCTGTGGTAACTGTTCACCGACCTGTAGAACAGTGGTCGCACAGCATAAAACAGGGCTTTTTCCTGAGTGCGTGCAGAAAACTTCCGCCTCCAAAACAGGCCCCGAAATGGCCTCAAATCAAAAAAACAAGGTCGCCAAGGGCTAAAGCCCTTACCCGCAGCATATGCTGCCCTCTTGCTTCACCGCGAAGGGCGTCTCAACCTGAGACAATGCACTCCTGCACTTTCCGGCTGTGCTGCCTGCAGAGACTTGCTCCCAAAACAGAAAATGAAAGCAACACTGCTCCTCTTACCAGAACACCGCGAGCTTGGCTTGCTTCCTTGAGCTCCTTACCACGAACAATGCTCTGATACCATGTCAAGATTGTGGGAGAGAAGGAAGGAGTCTCACTTGTAGCTTTCTTGCTTACACAATGGGGGAATACACAAAGGGTGGAGGCTGAAAACAGTTTTCCTCTTCTTAGTTGTGTAAGCCAAAAGAACTCTAGTACAAAGAAATAGAAGAACCCTATATATGGGTCTCAAACCAAACTCAACTAACTAAGGTGGCATACTAACTGAGCCACGAACTAGAGTAGATAAGGATAGCTATCACATAGCTATTATTCATGGGCGGTGTACCAACCGCATCTGCAACTGACAAGTCGGTGACATAAATACACAACGGTCACCCTGGCGTATCACGAGTGGAGCTCGATATCTCAACATAATATATATTTTCATATACAAATTTTTGTTGATTTAATACATTGATTATTTCATGATATTATCTAAATAATTTTCAATAAATTATTATAAAACCCATATCCATCTGTTTATCATTAGCAAAATGAAATAGAGATAGTCACTTTCAAGAAAAAATTATAAAATATTCCCTTCTCTAACATCGTCTACCTTTTTTAAGTTATCATAATCACATGCATCATTAACGAAATAACAATAAATATCATGAAATAAACCATAATTACGATATTTTCTTAATGATAGGCATATATTCATTTTTCAAGTGAAAGAGTCTTTTCATTGAATAGTTAATTATTATATTACTTAGGCTATTTTTCTAAGCGACACTTTATATGCATTTTCTTTAAAATACGTTTATAATCATTTAAAGCTTAATATAGTGATAAGCTTATAAAACATTAAATTTTTCCAAATCGACGAGATGTTACCTCTATCAGGTTTATAGTAAGAGGGGTTTCCCCAATTCCTACCACGTCATTTTCTCCATCGGCCACGTTTCTTGTTTCTCTTGCTTCAAATGGGCTTCTTGAATTTTTGCGATCTCATGGAGCCATGGATGTCAGGCGAAATTAATGTGGTAGTTCAGGGAGAGTTGGTGGTCGTCCAATTTTTTTTTGCCAATGTTTTGCTTAGCAATATGGCTGTATGGAAGGAAGGCATAACAAGGGGTAGAGAAAATGGAAATGAGGTAAAAGAGGGGTATATTCCTCCTTCAAGGCTCAAGCTAGAAAGGAAAAGAGATGTAGAGAAATTTTTCCATTATTAGGAGATCTTTCTTCTTGCTTTCTTTGTGAAGGAGAGGGGGTATATTTATAGCCATGAGGGGGAGCATGATGTCGACTCATTCTTTTGGCTACTTGTCAAGAGCTAAGTAAGATTTTAAAAAAATACTTTTTGATTTCCTACTTGTTGGATGGTGTCATGGGGATGATTTTAAAATGCTTTCTCTCCCTCTAGGAGTAAAAAAGTCATGATTTTTGGCCTATTTTTTCAAATACATTTTTTTCCTTCAAAATGACTTCATCTGGTGGTTTTTGGCTAAGTTACCTCATGTCTTATCTAGTTTATAAAGTCATGCCATACTCTTTGATACTTAACATACTCAATACCATGCTCGTTCTTGCGAGTTCTTTGTCTACCAATTAAGGCTTTTGCAATTTGTCTGTGATTATGAAATCAATGCAATCTTTGATGCATTAAATGGAATTGGAAACGCTAAATCAAATATAATGCGGGAAATATTATGATCAAGCCATCGTAATATTATTTACGAGGCATCTTTGCTTCTTGTTGACTAGGAACATTGAGGCGTATTCTCGTGTCGGATTGCAAAATTGATTTAATGCAAGACTCCATATTACGTGCAATCACTTATGTGTTAACCCAACGAGTAAATTTTAAAACATTTGAAGCCCGAATTTGTTTCTTGATATGACATTTTATGGTGGGAATATTACAATGGCTTAGTTGAAGATCAAGACACGGGAAAATTGAGCTAACTCTCTCCGTCATAGTCTCTCGGGGGTGTTACTCCTCTCCCTCCCTCTTTCTCTCTCTCTCTCTCTCAAGCTCCTTCTCATCATAGATTCTTTGAAGGGTATCCTTCTACCTCCCTATCTCTGCCTCTCTCTCACAGTCTCTCGGGGTCTCCTTGTGCCTCACTAAATTGCTCTCCATGTCTCTTATTTATAGTTGAATTAGAGAAGAAGGGTTGTGGCTAATAAGAAGAGCTCTTTTTGGAGGAGATCTTGGCAAAATCAGTGATTTGAAAATTCTAATATGCAATCTGATGCTCAAATCACAAATCTGATGGTTTCGTTAGCTCCAAAAGGGGGGTAAAAACCCAAGACACTTGATTATAAATCTTTCAGACCACTTCTTTTTCTCCCTATTCAAAGTGCTATTTGCTGCTTGTAAATTGGGATCGCGACACTTGCGACTTTTCCAATTCTTTTTTTGCATTAAATCTCCAAAACTAGCTGAAAAAATCACTTGCTTTTTTCACATGACATCTTGTTCTAGAAATTTTCATATCTTTTAGGATATTTACAATAAATAATATCTCTAAATATCTAAAATATGCTAGTTTTGTCCAAAAATCTAAAATTTTTGGACCATCCATACTATACACATTGACACTAATGACTAATATGGCTCATAACTCTCGTTTTCATGCTGTAACTTCCGTGATGGCTGGTTATAGTCCTTGTCAATCTGGAAAAAATATCGGCTTATGACTCTCGATTTTTTAATAGTTTAATTAAATAAAAATGTTAGTTATTAACGTTAGTTTTTACTTTAGTTAGTAACCTTACTAACTTATTAATTGACTAACCAACTTTCGAACTAACCAACTAACTTTTAATTGTGTGGAATATTACATCCTCCTCCCCTTAGAGAAATTGAGATGTCCTCATCTCGAGAGAAACCGTGGGTATTGTTGATAAAGAACATTCTCATCTATCCATATAGCATCTTCTTCAAAATAGTCCTTCCACTAGACAATGTATTCTCTAAGGGTTCTACTCCTCAATTTTCTCTCCCTTACATTTATTACTCTTTCAGGTTGTAGCTCAAGGACTCCTTGGTTAGGTATTACAACTTTTTGATAATCAAGGATATGGTTAGGGTTAGCTACGTTTGCTTTCAATATGCTAACATGAGATACATTGTGGATTTTTATATTCTCATAGAGTTGTATCCTGTAAGCACTTGGTTCTAAGCGATTAAGAGCCTTATAGGGTCTACAATGTCTTGGACTTAGCTTCTTAAATTCTCCTAAAGGCAAAGAACTCTTCTTTGGATGGACATGGATGAAGACCATGTCTCCCTGTTTGAAGATTCGTTCTTGCCTTTTTAGATCAGCATACACCTTTTGTTAGTCCTTAGTAGCTTGAATATCCTATCTGATAATCTTGATTTGATCATCCATTTCTTCTAACATTTTTCTCCAAGCTTCTACCCTTAAAGTAGGATCGAAAGAATTAAGTGGCATAGGGAAATCTTGACCATATAGTGCCTGAAATGGAGTCATCTGAATACTTCGATAATAGGAGGCATTATAAGCAAATTCCACTAAGGGTAGACATTGAATCTACCTTTTAGGTTCCTTGCTGCAATATGCATGCAAAATATCCTCAATTACTTGATTAACTTGTTTTGTCTGCCTATCAGTTTAAGCAGTGATGCTGAAACAAAGCTGGGTTCGAATGGCTTCAAATAAACTCTTCCAAAAATGTGATGTGAAAAGAGAATCACGATCATTAATGATCCTTTTAGGTAACCCATGTAGCCTAAAAATATATTTTACAAAAATTCCTACAATATCTGAAGCTTTGTAATTGGTTTTTGTTAGAATAAGATGAGCGACCTTTGTTAGCATGCCTACTATCACCATTATTGAGTTATATCCTCCTTGTAAGTCATGATTCTAAATCCCATTTCAGAGAGATTGCTTCCTAGGCTAAATGTCACTTTGCAAGTTTGCTAAGTAGACATGATTTATTTTCCATTAGCAAGTTCCACAAGCAACTTAGATGTAGGTATTGTGTCTATACCTTATTTCTTGGCACACTTTGGTGACATGAACGAGTGTGTGCTTCCATAGTCAATCAGAATTTTAAAGGACTTACCCTGACATTCTGCTGGTGTTTGTATCATCGAAAATTGGCAATTTGGGCCTTTCTTATGGAGGGTTCCGTGAATTGATGCCCTATTCATATCGGCTTTCATAGTTGGTTTCCCTCTTCTTCAAGCTCTTTAAGAATTACAGGAGATGCTTTTCCTTTTGCAATTGAAGCTTGGTTCTGACCTCTATACTATCCTTGGCGAGGAATTTGGCCAAGCTTTGGACACTATCTTTACAGTGGCCTAGCTCATTATAGTGGAAACACCTAGGTACTCCTAAATTACTTCCCATAGGTATGAAATTCTCGATTGCATTTATTTTGACCCTCTTTCCTTGACTAAGCAGATGTTGACCTTGGGCTCGCTTAAGATAGCCCCATGAAGTCCCTTTGTTTTGATTCTAGAGCCTATTATTCCTTGGCTTTGTCTGAATCTCTTAAACAAGAGGTGCTATATGAATCAAAGCAACTTGCAGATTAGTTGGGTGCATAGATTCAAGGTGTGTGTTCAGAGGAGCATTTAATCCGTGACAAAACTTAGACACCTGCTGAGCAATAGTCATAGAAGGCGCATATTTAAGCAGTGAGATAAACTTTGAGTAATATGCCTCTAGGCTCATTCCCAGCTATCTTAAGTTAAAGAACTCATTCATTTTTAGTGTGGAATAAGCTAGTGGCAAATATCGACCATGCACAACTTCTTTCAAATTTTCCCAGGTAATAGCTATCTCAACAAGTCCCTGGTCTTTACACCACTGTTTTCACCATAGGCATGCCTCACTGGTCAATTTCAACTTGGTGATCATAGACTGATTAGCACGGGTAGTTTCTGTGGTAATAAAGTAGTTCTCCATGGTCTCCATCCAAATCTTTGCCTCGATTTCAATGTCTTTGCTCTTGTCATCAAATTTCAGTGGCTTAACCTGCTTAAGGGGATACTTCTTCTCCTAAGAATTTCAGTCGGACTAGCAATAGCTGTATTATCCTGGGTTATCATAAGTTTCATGAATTAGTTTAGTGCTTAAAATTTTCAACTTCATTTCCACATTAAAATATCTTACTAGATTTGTAAAACAATGATGGGCCAAAGAGCACAATATTTTTACAAAATCTAGTCATTGTTATCTTTTATTATTTGTAGCCATACGCTACGACTTTTACAAGGGATATTTACAAATGGCAGATGTTTACAAGTAGAGATACATCATCATTGATAGGTTAGGATGGATGCTAATTTCCAAAATAGGATATCATTATTTCTTTATTTTTCAAGGATGGATATCAGTTACATTCAATTAGAAAAAAGTAGATTGATTGCTGCCTATGTCCAGAAACCTATACTGTGGAAATGATAGATCTAGAAAAACATGGATATGGTGACCTTGATACTTGCAACGTCCTTGGATTATAATCCTGTCGCGGGGCTGGGATTACCTTTAGTACCTTGTCATAGATATAACAATCTAGACGTATCTGCCAACCATTGGTAATCATAAGTGGATTCCTTTTGGACATAAAAAATAAAGGCCTCAACTACTTTTAAATTTTCCATCCATTCAAGGCATTTTAGATTAGTTTGCATGTTGAAGAATCGATCAGCCTCGATGTAACAATAATGCTCATCCCAGAACCATCTTCTTTCGGGATTCACAAGGGATTAATCATATAGGAGATCGAGTATCCTCATCATTTCTCTTCTCCATTCATCATCCGTGGAGTTCAGTACAGCTGTGTACATTGCTCAAAAAACAAGGAACTAGTTCCAGGGTTCATTATTCTACCAAAGTTTATCGCTTAACAATTAGCAAGCTGATTATTACTTAGAACAGTTGGCCTTTAAAAATCACAGATATTTTAAATTTCAATTATATTATGATACCACATGTCACATGCTTGCCTAACAATTCCCTGGGACCACGTTTTGGTGGTCCATTGGGGCACTTGCGAGAATGCACAGGGTCTACTGTCTAGGATTCCTAGATCCCACCCTGTAACAAAAGATACCGGCCATCCCCACGAGGATCAACCTGCAAGATCTTGGTCCTAATTTGACAACTGAGGTCTTGATACATCAGCTAGCCCCATTGGAGTGTCCCACAAGGCTTTCTTGTTCGATTGGAGCGATCGTAGTTACCCTTGGTTCATGGAGTGCAATGCTTTTTTCTAGTAACTAGTTAGGATTCAGGGAACCTTAACAAAGTGGACAGTTGCCACACCTTTCCCCTAAGATAAATTTTTATCAAGGTTTTAAGACCTGACCCTAGGTAAGTCAACGCTCGGCTCTACCTAATTTTTCCTAATTAACGTTGTTGTGCCGCTACACGCACACAGTGTGAAAAAATCTAGAGTGTATCTTTCTTATTGATTTAGAGAGCCAATGCCATATTAGTTGTGAATGCATTGCAGATAGTGGGACAAGAATTGAAGTATTTTAAGGGTCAAAATGTTTCAGCCTTCATTCAGTTGTATGAAGAAAATATGTTGTTTCACGAGGTACCACAATATACATCTAAAATAGGGTTGAAATCACATTGGGCTAATGTAATTGAGGCAGTGCATATGTTGGTAAAGAGGGAGAGAATGAAATTAAGATGGGGTACATGCACCACACCTACCAGTGCCGCTCAGAAGGGGGACTGAAATTGCAAGCAAGGTGCCTGTAGTTATGGTGAAACAACTGACTATACCTGTTGTTCTGGCTCTTAACGGTGATGCTGTGGATGAAATAATCAAAAGTATGGGTCATTTGAGAATGAATTTGATAGAAATCTATGCAAAGGTCAAAAATTTGGATGCTAAGGTAGAAGGGAAAGCTCAGGCAACAACCCAAAGATTGTACAAAGAAGGATATAAGAGGAGATGCATTTCGTGTGACAATTTATAGCATGAAAAGCGAGACTGTACAGCCTACCATGAAGCGAAAGCGAAAAGGTTAGTCGCATTTGTTGCCATAGATGCAACCACATATGGGTTGAGAATTGAAAGGACTGAAGAAGCTCATAAAGGAGGCAGGACTGAAGCAAAATCTCGTGTTTCGATGCATGCATTAGATTGCATGGAAAATGGAAAAAACAACAAAGTCTGATTTGGCTGATGCAAGTCAGAGTATATGAGGGAGAACGGGATGGAGTGCACCAGTGGATTCATTTTTAGCCTATGCTTATTTGGTTGAGGTTCATAATCAAGAAGCTCTTGTGGAAGAAAAGAGAAGAAGAGATGAGGACACAGCTGGTCCTTCCTCTTCTTCAGGCCCATCTAAACACATAACACGAAGTAAGATGGAGCAACAAAAAGAGGCTGAAAAAGCCATACTTGAGCATATTATGGAGGATGCATATCAAGAGAAGAAACAAGAAGGAAAGAAAAGGGACAAGCAGCAAGTTACAATCAGATCTTGAGACTACCACAAATCTTAAAAAAATCTTGGAAGATTGCATACTTGGCAGTTGAGTGGAATTCACACTTGGCAAAGTTCTTGGAATTGCAAAGTGCAAATTTCATGATGCAATCATCGATATGCTAAAACAAATAAGACAGTTTGATGGTAAAGTTTTGCAAGCATTGATACAGATTGACAAAGACATAGAGAAACAACTTTAGAGGGAATATGATGATGCATGTAATGCTGATTTGGAGCAAGTTGATGTTGAAAATGAGTTAAATGGGAGTGTAGACACCAAGCTTGTGGCTAAAATTGGTCTTATGGATAGTAGTAAGCATAAAGAGAAGGCTATGTATAATGGGGATGCCCATCAACAAGCACATGAAGAAGAAGATGCTCATTTTATTCCAAGCAGTCATTATTCATCAAGAATGAAAAATTGGGCTCATGCTACAATAGAGACAATTGTTAAAGTGGGAGAAAAAGAGATGCCTTGCATAGCTCTCTTGGATCATGGTTCCGAAATCAATGTTATGGCATGTAGTTTGTATGATAATGGAGGTTGGCCAATTGATGTAGATTCGGGATGACACATGCGGGGCAGCAAACAATTCATTAGGGGTTCTTTATGCGACTTGTCCGAATGTACCCGTGACTATTAGAGATGTTAAGGATGAATATCATTTTTTTGTGAAAGATTCATGTAGTTATTCGGTGATTTTGGGGCAGCCCTATATTTCGGAATCAAGACTGGAAACAAAAGCCTTGGATGATGGTTCTTCATATGCTCGAGTTCCGAGTAAAGACAATACAAAGGCAGTACAGTTTCTCACTATTTGTGTGAATCATCCTTGCAATCGGGATAGGATGTGGGATAATCCAATGCCACCTAATGCACGAGGGTTTAAGGGTTTTTAGACCGCACTGCTATAAGTGGAGGCTATACTAGTGCCTCTAGGAAGATAGTTATGCATCTGAGAAAGGGGAAAACTGTGTTTGTCTCTGGATTCTAGGAATGGACAACATGTAGTCTTGGCAATTTTAAGAATATTTCAACCATGTGCAGGGATGAAAAAAAATATGTAGGATGGGCTAAAGAAGAAATGAAGAAATATGATTTGATGGCCAAATGAAGGTTTTTTCAAGATTGATTGATGTTGATATAGTGGCTGAAATTTTTGCAGCAATTAATACTGAAAACAAGGCTGAAAAAGAGGTTATTTATGTTGACACTTTAGAGATGTATGAAGTCATTCAAGAGTTTGCTACACATGAATATGAGAATATGGAAGAAGAAGAAGAGGTAGAAGGTGAAGACATTGACATGGTAGAGGATACTTCTTCTAACATTGTAGATCCGTAAGACTTTGGTACATACCAGAGGATGTGCAAGTTAGGAGGGGGTGGATGTCATGCTAATGTGTGCACACAGTGTGAAAAACTCTAGAGTACAGCTTTCTTATTGATCTAGAGAGCCAATGCCATATTACTAATTGATTTTAGTGTTCATAGTGTGGATGGTCTAAAAATATTAGACTTTTGGACAAGTTTAGCCAATTTTTGACAGGCTTTACCTTTGTGAGTATTCTTCTACATATTCTTTTTCTTTCAACCCCTTCTCTTTAGCCTACTCCTCTCCTTGAATCTCCCTTCATCTTGCTATCTCTTACCCCTACGGTAGACTTCCGACCCCAAACGTGCTGACAA
The DNA here is from genome assembly GCF_053477565.2 of Lygodium microphyllum. Lineage (NCBI taxonomy): Eukaryota > Viridiplantae > Streptophyta > Polypodiopsida > Schizaeales > Lygodiaceae > Lygodium > Lygodium microphyllum. The sequence goes on along the minus strand of NC_141158.1, from coordinate 93,683,713 downwards.
TGTCTCATTCAATCTCTTGAGAGAAGCTCCCAGCTTACCAAAACCACCCATCCATAGGACGGATTTGTCAAGGATCTCGCCCACCCGCTTCCCAAAAATGGTTTTCTTTAGTTTTCTAATTACCTATCACATTAAGTTATGGCATATAAAAGCAACTTTGTTAATTAATCCTGTTATCACAGATTCCTTCGTGTAATTTTATGGCACAACATAGAGATAGAGAAAACAATCTTTTGGCAAAATATATTTATTTATTATTTCAAAAAGTTATTTACAATGATTTTATCTTTTTTCTTACGCAGAAGATAAACCTTTGTTCATAAAAAAATCCCTTCTGTCTATGTAAAAGAAATAACCCTCAAAGATTTTCGTCCCTTCACTAGTACCGGGGACTCTAGGATCCCATCCTGATTTGTGTGAGGGCCAAGTGGTTCTTAGGAGCGATCGAGAGGTTTATGGCCAGAGCCCCCCTTGGCACTCCCACCTCCTCCTGCCTAACTCATTCCTCAACGAGCAATCTCTTGCCTTTAGACCCGGTCCAAAGCTCCTTGCGGCGATATAAAATAATCCCCCTTGGAGCAGGTTTCTGCGTCTAGCCGTGGGGGAGGCATAGCGTGATATTTTCTCTTATTATCCTAATTATATATTTACAATCATATCTAACTGCTGCAATCACAATCAATCTTTCTTGTGCAACTATCAATGTATGCACACATTTAAAAAAAATAGTAGCAAGTGTTTTTCGCATAGGAAGTAGCACCACCCAAATCTAGGGTTTCTCTTTTAAGGTCCCACCTTATTCTTAGGGTTTTGCTTCCTACTTCCAACTCTTTTTTGGGAACCCCAAGTTATTTCAAAAATCTAAAGTCTGTTTTATCCTTATGAAAAATTTGGTATTTCTGCTCTAAAAGATAATATGGGCATTTATACCTATGCCATGCAATTCATGTGATGTCCTGCCCTAATACGCGCTTAGTAGGATTTCAAATGCTTTTCCAAGTTTATACTTTAGAATTTGTATCAATAAATTTTTATCAATGTCCAACAAGTCCTACATACTTATGATATTTATTTAATTTCCTGATATTGATAGTTTCAGGGTTGCTAAGTATTTCATAGTTGTTTTTGCTTCAACATTCTTGATATATTTTGCTTCAATATATTGCTAAGTTTAGGGAGAGTTGGAGGTCATCCAAAATTTTTTTAACAGCGTTTCGCTTGGCGATATAGCTGTATGGGACGAAGGAGTAACAAGGGGGTAGAGAAAATGAAAATGAGGTAGAAGGGGGGTCTTTTTCTCTTTCAAGCTTAAAGCTTCAATGGATAAAAGAAGTAGAGAAAATTTTCCATCATTAGGAGGTCTTCCTTCTTGCTTTCTTTGTGAAGGAGAGGGGTGTATTGATAGGCATGAGGGGGAGCGACTCATTCTTTTGACTACTTGTCAAGAGACAAGTGAGCTTGATTAAAAATGCATTTTGATTGCCTACTTGTTGGATGCTGGCATGGGGATTATTATTTTATGATTTCTCTCCCTCCAGGCGTAACAAAGTCATTAATTTTGGCATATTTTTTCAAAAACATATTTTTTCTTTCAAAATGACTTCATTTGGTGGTTTTTGGCCAAGTTACCTCATGACTTATCTAGTTTATAAAATCATGCCATACTCTTTGATACTTAACTTACTCAATATCATGCTCATTCTTACACATTCTTCGTCTATCGATTAATTCTTTTGCAATTTGTCTTGCGGTTATGAAATCAATGTGATCTTTGATGCATTAAATATAATCGGGAATGCTAAATCAAATATAATGTGGGAAAAATTATGATCAAGCCATCGTAATATTATTTACGAGGCATTTTTGTTTTTGTTGGCTTGGAACATTGAGGCATTTCTTCTCGTGTTAGATTGTTGAATTGATTTAATGCGAAACTCGATATTAAGAAAATTACGTGCGATCACTTATGTGATAGCTCGATGAGTAATTTTTAAAACATCTTAAGCCCAAATTCATTTCTTGATATGAAGCATTGTGGCGGGAATATTACATCCCACATTTAAGAGTATTTGGAAGTATTGCCGTCAATGTTCTAGATGACAAATGGAAGAAACTTGACCTTAAAGCAGTGAAGTGTATTTTCCTTAGATACTCATAAGAAAGGAAGGCATACAAGTGCATTGTTTTGACTACACAAGTTATATTACTCAGTTGTGATGTTGTTTTTGATGAGTTAGCATCTTGGTATGAGGCTAAGTAAGCTCCAATATATGATGGCGATTCACATGGCACATATGCTGAAAATGGATATCAAGGTATACTTCTATTAGTGGACCTACAGAGGAAGCATCTAGTAGTGTGAGTCCTTGGATTGGAAGGATCCACAACCATGGGTCTCCATCCATTGACATGGATATGTCAATGAGGGGGAGAGATAAAGGAAAAGAGAAGATCTTTGATGATATTGCAAGTCCATTGACTTCAGGTTATGACTCTTTGGAGAATCTTGATAGTGAGTTTGGTACACCTGCAGTGGTTACAACTAGAGTTAAGTAGAGATATATACCGCCTCATGAGAGAGTGGAATCTAGTTCACCTCCATTGCGGAGATCATAGAGAGAAAACAAGTCGATGGATAGGCTTACCTATAGTGGATATTCTATGAAACATTATGCATATATGACAGAGGTACATAAATACAAAGAGCCTACGTTTTTGCAAAAATAACTAAGGATGAGAATTGGTGCAAGGGTATGGATGATGAGTATGAGGCTTTGTTGGAAAATAGAACATGCTGAGTTGCCTGAGGGAAAAATGCCTATTGGATGCAAGTGGGTCTATAAAGTAAAATGTAAGTTTGATGGCTCACAAGAGAGGTACAAAGACAGATTGGTAGTGAAAGAATATGCCTAGTAGTATGGGCTAGATTACAAGGAGACTTTTAGTTCGATTGCTAAGATGGCAACTGTATGGACTGTTATAGAACTGGCTGCATCCAATGGTTGGAACCTTTATCAGAAGGATGTGAAAAAAACTTTCTTAAGTGGTGATTTGGTAGAGGAGGTTTATATGGATTAGCCAAAGGGCTATGTGCATCCGGACTATCCATTGTATGTATGACGATTAAAGAAAGCATTGTATGGCTTAAAGCAAGCCCCACGAGCATAGAATGCTAGGATTACTTCCTACTTGCAGTCACTTGGATTTAACTAGGTAAATCTAATCATAGCCTATTTACTAGGAAAATAGAGACAAGATATGTGATTTTGGTGCTCTAAGTAGATGATTTGGTGATCACAGGTGATGACATATAGGGCATTGGTGACATAAAAGCTATGTTGCAGAAATAATTTGAGATTATAGACTTGGGAGAGTTGAAATTTTTCTTAGGGATTGAAGTTATGTGTACACTTCATGGGATATGGATGATACAAAAACAGTATGGACAGAATATGTTGGAGAAGTGTGGCATATTGGAATGCAAACCCATGGTTAGACCACTGGAGAAAAGTAGTGTAAAGTTGGCTATTGATACAAGGAATGTGATAGAGAATGTGACTATGTATAGACAAATGGTTGGGAGTCTTATCTATCTCACTATCTATAACGTTCCATTGCGGGGCATAGGAGCTCCCCCCCCCCCCCCCCCCATTTTAATAGAGTTAATCAAAAAAATTCAAACACCCCCATGTTGACACTATTAGCTAGCGGAGGGAGGGGGAGCCACAATAATCAAGTTGACATGGAGGGGGAAGCCACTGAAGATGACGAAGGAAGAGAAGGAGATCAACGATGCTGAGGTGGGAGGACATGTTGATAACGATGATGGAGGAAGGAGGCCATGGGCCTACTACCTCCCCCCCCTCGACTAGTCTGCCATGACAGGTGGTGGGTGGGAAAAGACCACCACCACACCACCATTCCACTTTCCCCACCCCAAAAATGCACCCCCAACACCTACATAAACCCCCCCTCGTGTAGAAGAAAAGGAAGGAAACCACCTTTGCCCCCCCTTTTGCTGCCATGAGAGAGAGAGAAAGCCCCCTTGTTGGCACAAAGAGAGAGAGAGGTTGAGAGAGAGAGAGAGGGAGAAGAAGAAGAAGAAGAAGAAGAAGAAGAAGAAGGAGAGGGAGAGGGAGAGGGAGAGGGAGAGGGAGAGGGAGAGGGAGAGGGAGAGGGAGAGGGAGAGGGAGAGAGAGAGAGAGAGAGAGAGAAAGAGAGAATGGAGAGAGAGAGAGAGAGAGAGAGAGAGAAGAGCAGCCGAGAGAGCGACGGATCGATCTGACGCGGACGGAGCGATGGCGACCTGACCTTCCGTGGTACCCGTCGACGCCTACAGCCTGCGGTGTCCTGCGCTGTGTCAACGTGCCGAGAGAGAGAAGAGCGCGCGATCTGCAGGTTCGATGGCGACCTGTCGCCACTGGCTGTCTTGACACAGACCTTCGCCTGTTCCACCTACGCGCTGCCATTTCTGGCCTGACGTCTCGCTCGCCATACTTGCACGCCTGCTTGTAACTAGTCTTCTGCCACTTCAGAAAGAAAGAGAGAGAGAGAGAGAGAGAGAGAGAGAGAGAGAGAGAGAGAGAGAGAGAGAGAGAGAGAGAGAGAGAGAGAGAGAGAGAGAGAGTGAGACGTCTGCCTGCCCCAGCCGCCTGTCAGAAGGTTGTTCTGTCCGCCGCCTGCCTGCCCCTGTCGCGTGTCCTCTCGCCCGCCCCTGACGACTGCCTGCCCTGTCCTGCCAGTCGACAGCCTGCTCTGTTGCCTGTCCTCTCGCCCGGCCTTGATGATTGCTGCCCTGTCGCCTGTCAGACGCCCTGGTCTGACCACCGCCATCGCCTACTAGATTTGTCCGCCCTTGCCTGTCAGACGCCACCCTCGCCTGTCGGACACTGCCCTCGCCAGTCAGCCGCCGTGGTCGTCGCCCTTGTGAGAGGCCGTATCCCCTGTCCATGCCTGAGCCTGCGCCTTTGGGCTCTGCGACCTGCACACGGAGGCAGTGCAGCCTTGTCTTTCCACAACACCGACAGAGCGAGAGCGCGCGAGCACAAGAGAGAGAGAGAGAGAGAGAGAAGCCAGAAGACAGCAGTATGGCTGGCCTGGATATGGATTTTCTCGACCGGACGGTGGCAGCCCTTGGCCCTGATTCCGATACAGAGGAGCCGGAGGATATGGTGCCCTGCACGGAGGAGATGCCTCCGGGCTCTCAACTGCCGCCTGCGGGCAAACGCTCCAAGCATACTCCTGATGAGCCAATGGGTCCTCAGGAATGTTCCTATGCGTAGGTTGCCTCTGATCCTATGGATTCGCAGGAGATAGATTGGGAGCATCTGCTGGACTTTGCCAATACTCTGCTTGGCGATTATGTCCAGCACAACAATGAAACTTTTTCTGATGCGAGAACTGATGATGCGCTGGAAGCCACGGTGGACCCGAAATCAGTCTTCCGGTCCTTCTCAGTGTTTTATGACCGTGCGGTCATACTTTTCTTCACTGGTAGAATCCCCGTGCTTTCACATATTCGCCAGTGGATGCATCATTTATTGCAAGGAGAGTGTGTTGAGGAGATCTTCCTTGGACCTTGCGGCTTTTATGAGGTGCTGTTGAAATCAGAAACGCATCGCGCTGAGCTCCTGTCCAAGCTGCCATTATTCTTTGATCGCCGCTTGGTCCATGTTGTACCATGGCGCCCGATGGCCGATTTCCAGCGTCTGCTTCAACGAGAATGCCCGGTATGGGTGGAAGTGGAAAATTGTCCGGCAGTTTATTGGCCATTGTTGAAGGATGCGATGGCCGTTGTGGGCACAGTGCTGGTGCCCCCAAGCCTCAGGGCTATGAATTGAAACCGTTTATGCATGTTATGGGACACAGCCAGGAAAAGGCCTGCGTGGCTTCGCCTCAATTGTTCTGGCATGCATCCCTTGCATTTTCGCTTGAAATGGGGCAATTTTGCAGGCCACTGCTTTTCATGTGGTAAATTGGGGCATTTCATGGCTGAATGCCCTAAAAGGCAACCGTCTTCCGAGGATGCGCAGGTTGTGCTGCCAAAGGATGACATGGTGCTTGATGCCCCGACACAGGAGGCCCTTCAGCCGCCAAATGTCGTGGATAAAGGCAAACAACAGGTCCTGGGTTTGGACTCTTGTAGCACTGATTGGATTGAGGCCCGTCCAAAAAAAGGTAAAAAGTTGGATGCAGGCATGGCGGATCCTGGGCCTACTACTTCACAGGATTCCGTGCGCACGTATATGCGCAGGAAAAAAATGTTCACTTCACAGTCGGCTGCGCGTACTATAGCCCCGTCTGCCCCCCGTAATCAGTCTACAAGGAAAGCCTATACAGACGGCCCCAAGGGCCCACTTGCTAAGCTGGCGTTTGATACAAAAAGTAATGTGATTACACCCTGGGATCGGCGTTATCCCCGCCCTGCTCCCAAGGCAGTGGATTTTCCTTCTACCTCTAAAGCAGGTCGCCAGAATTCGTATGCAGTATTGGCTGATTTTCTGGATGCGGGTGTCCTAGATGCTCTCGCGGAAAAGGTGAAATCGAGGCAACAACCGCCTCGTTCCTGACTTCCTTTTTTGAAGATATATGAAGATAGCCACGTGGAATTTGCGAGGCATTTGCTCTTGCCATAAGCAACATGCCATGTGGACTGTCTTGCATGAGAACCAGTGGGATGTATTGTGTGCAGTTGAGCACAAAAGTCACGCTGAAGCAGGCAAAATTGTGGATTGTCATGGATTCCTTCTGTTTTATGCAGGGACACATGCTACGCACTATTCGGGCGTGCTGATGATTGTCCATGAAAAACACCAGCCTGTTCTTGTCAAAAATGATGTGCAGGGCTGCTTTCTGGTAATCAAAGTCTTATTTGAAGGAGAAATTTTATGGTTGCTGGGCCTCTATGCTCCAAACGATCCTGCCTCCCGACGGGATCTTTGGTCGACTTTGCAGGGCTCCATGTCACTTGGCCGAAGGGGATTTTTGATGGGAGATTTCAATATGTGTGTTGACTCTTCTCAGTCCACTTCGGGGCATTCGGTAATGGACATGCCGGAAAGCCGGGTGTGGAATTCCTTTGCTTTGTGCGTGCTTAAGCAAGATCTTTGGTCGTGGCTTCACCCTTTTTCAATGTGCAGCGGGTTGCTAGGCAGTATGGGATTCATCATGCCTCTCTTTGTCGGCGACGTCGACATGCAGCAGAGGACTTACTGGCTTTGGTCCGTTCCTTGCTCGTGGATTCCCCAGATGATGATTTTCTGCTGTCACTGGAAAGGCGTTTGGCCCATCTTATTCAAGTATTTCAGTTGAAATCTTATCAGTAGGCCAAGCTGCATAACTTGACTGACACATTGCACGATAGTGCCTGCCAGTCTCATAAGTTCTTTCGTGCCTTGCATGCTTCTCCGGCTCGCGAAAATATGACTAGGCTCCAGGATTCGGAAGGTCGCATGGTCACTGATCCACAGACCATTGTCACCATGTGCAGAAATTATTTTATGGAACTTCTTGGTTCTTCTCCCTCGCCTTCTAGCCAGGTTACGCATGCCCACTCGGCCTTCTATCATCTGGTCCGTCAGCAGGTTCCACTTGATATGCAAGCCACTTTGGAGGCGGATATTTGTGAGGAGGAGGTTATGGATGTTTTGTTGCACCTGCCTAAGGATAAAAGTCCTGGTTGGGATGGTCTCACTAATGAATTCTTTGAGCATTCGGCCGCGCAGTTGGTGAAGCCATTGGCGGTCATGTGTCAGTAGGTTTGGGAAACAGGGGTCATGCCCTCCTCATGGAAAGAAGGCCTTATCAAACTGATTCCCAAGGTCCCTTCGCCGTCAAAGCTGCAACACTGGAGACCAATTTCTTTGATGGGCTCGATGTATAAAATCTTCTCCAAAGTGTTGGCGAATCGGCTTCACAAGCACCTTCCAGCTATTGTGCATCCTCTCCAATATGGTTTCATCAAGGTCCGCAACATTCTCCATAATATCTTGAATGTGCAAATGGCTATTGACTATGCGCGGCATTCCAGTCAGGAAGTGGTCTTGATTCAACTGGACTTGGAAAAGGCGTTTGACTATGTGGACTGGTCTTTCATTGCAGATCTCATGTCTGCTATGGGCTTTGGTACCCGGATGTCCCAATTGATCTACACCATTAGTGCTGCGGCTTCTTCTAGAGTTATGCTCAATGGTGGGTTACAGAGCCATTTGTCCTTGCTCGCTCGGTCAGACAGGGTTGCCCTTTGAGTTCTCTCTTCTTTGCCCTGGCGACTCACCCGGTCCTTTCAATGTTATCCTCAATGGCGGCTTCGGCTCAGCTGGCCGGATTGTCTCTTCCTTTGGGGCAGCACTTCATTAGCCAATCTTTGGCTGATAACACCTTTACGATTTTGCGGGCAGACAGGGACAACATTCGAAAGGCATTAGATGTTTGGACGCTCTTTGGTCAGGCCTCTGGTCTTCGCATCAATGCCTTTAAGTCGGCCATTCTCAGTTGCACGGAGCCTGATTTACAGTCATTAGGCTGGCAGGGTCAGGTGGTTTCTCGTGGATCCATTGTCATGCATCTTGGATACCCGTTGGGAGTGGATGCACGGCCAAAGGATCTACTGGAGTGGATTTCACAAAAACTGGCGACGAAGTTTATGTATTGGAAGTCGCAAGCGTGGCCATTCCATGTGCGCCTCAAAGTGGCTCAGACCATCATGCTACCAATGCTAACGTATTTCCTGCCATTGCTGCCATGGACGCCTACTACTTTGAAGGCTCTTACTCATCCTATTCGTTTCATGTTATGGAAGAAGGACTCCCTGCAGGCAGGCATTTCATGGATTTCATGGTCGCATACATGTACCCCTAAACGCATGGGTGGTGGCGCTATTTTGGATGCAGAAACTCATATAGTGGCTCTTCGTTGGTCTCTTTTTCGTGCCATGTGTGTGGATCATCACCCGTGGACCATCATAGCCCGTTATTTTCTTGAGGACAGCGGGCTACGCCATGGTAACACACGACTTCGGGCCTCCTGGTGGCATGTCCTTAATTCTGACTCTCGATTTTCCAGTCCCTCTTCCTCTTTGTTACTGCACTTGGTCGGCTCTTGGAAAGTGGTGTTCCAAAAGGCCCGTTGGCATCCAGTAGGGGACCGCGTGCAGTCTAACTCTTTTCAGCTGGAATTGTTGGCAGTATCCAGATTACTTTCATGGGAAGACAAACATCAGCTCAGACCGAGATTTAACCGCATGGCCCGTTTAGGTCTGACTTCGATTGCGGATGCTACCCTTGCCACTCGCAATGTCCTCGCATCGTTTCGGACTGCTAGGAGACTTTTCAGGATCCCGCGCGGATACCGTGGTTTATGGGAAAAGCTTTTATTGGAGCTTCAGGGTCGGCAACCCTTTCCTGCCCTGGCTGTGGATCGTCCTTGGCAGGACTGGAACCTTGCAGGCAGGTTGAGTCTGGAAAAGGCCTCTACCAATCAGGTGTATCATCTTCTCATTCGAGATCACCACTGGCTGGGTGTGAAAGCTAATACTGTTTGGGGACTGCGGAAATCGCGGACATGGTGGCAGGCAACGCTGATGGAGGGCTGGCTGAATAAGGCACCTTTCAAATGCAAGGTCTTCCTTTGGCGGGTAATGATTGGTGGTCTTCCTCTTGCCTCGGCCCTTTCCAAGCGTCGAATCTCGAATGGCAATTGTTTCTTCTGTACCACTACCATGGAATCGGCCCGACATCGTTTTCTTTCTTGCCCGCTCGCCAAGAATATCTGGTTACTCTTGTCGCAAATCTGGCAAGCGGTGGTGGGGTCCTCACTAACTCCTTTCGATTGGGTTTTTGTGTGCCCAAAGTACCCCACACCGCCACAGTTACATATGAAGATCTTATTTCACTTTTTCAGATACTGGGGATGTTGGCACATTGGACCATGCGGAATGCTTTTCTTTTTGATTCGGCCTCTAATGTACCGAGACATATTGCCAGGCTTAAAGGGCTCTTGCATTGGCAGCTAGATCTCATTCGACACTTCGACTTGCTCCCTCGGGAGGATTTGCATCCCTGGCATATGGCAATTGCCTCTGGGTCGTTGCCATGATTGGTGTAACCTTTGTAGTGCATTAGTACGGGGATTTCCCACACGTTGGGCTAGGGCCCTCTTGTCTCTTGTAATCATGTCATCATGTAATCTTGTACTTTTTCGTAATTAATACAATTACCTTTTACGAAAGAGAGAGAGAGAGAGAGAGAGAGAGAGAGAGAGAGAGAGAGAGAGAGAGAGAGAGAGAGAGAGAGAGAGAGAGAGAGAGAGAGAGAGAGAGAGAGAGAGAGAGAGAGACTCTTTCTCTTCCCCTCCTAAGAGGGTGGCCACACGCATCTCTTTTTTCCCATTGCCCATGAATCACTATATCTTTTTTTGCAAGATTATCCTCCACTCGCAAACCTAAATCTCTCCCCAATTGGCCCCACTAATCAAGCACAAGGTGCGAAAGTCTTGCGCAACTCGCGCCTAAGGGAGACGAAGACCAAGAATGGCCCCCAAGCAGAAAAGGTCACATGTAGATGGCAATCCCGCAATGAAAGCCTCGATTGAGGACATCACTGCCCATCCAACTACAATACCGATCATAAGTAACGTATTTCCAAAGATGAATACTTGCTTTGATTATCGCATGAAATACATTACGTCCCATACTATGCTACACAAGAATAGGTCTTTGAAAAGGATAAATTTCATTTCACGTATTTGAAAGGTGGAGTTGCAAAGTGCATCTAGATGCTATGCAACAAATCCATATGTAGCATGACTGGCATACAAGGTTCCAAGGTATTGTCGACTCACCTTTTCATGAAAATAATAGACACATATTTTTCCCACACTCAAAGTATGTTGTAGCCTGCACGCTTGGTGGATTGCATTGTAAGTAGTTTAGCTTAGGGAAAATTCAATCTCGAATCTCTAAGATCTTTTCCCAAGCCCTTGCTAATATCACAAATTTGTTAGTTCATTGGGATCTTGATCATGTGCATAGTTAACACAAACAACGACCATAAGGATTAGAATTAAGATGCCTTGAGTTTCACCTAATAGTGACTATGTGTATCAATCCTATTCGGGGTTGGGCTAGATGCTATAATAGCTCCAGGGAGAATGAAGAGTTCAATGAATTAGGAAACCCTAAGTGAGAGGAAATACAGATGCTTTTGTACTTGTTGGGAAGAAGGCTGGGTTATCGACCAACGTAAGTGAATACTAGAACTTATGTCTTGTACAATGTTTGAAACCTTAACATATGCTTTAGCCGAAAGAAGGGTGCACTAAGTAAATTTTATGTAAAATCACTCCTAATCCCAAGGGGAGATTAAATACGTGATGAAAAGGTTATCGCAACTATTCCTGCAATGTTTGGAAAAGGATACCATTGTCTTTGTTGATTGATTGAATAACGTCCTAAATGCTTTTGCATTAAACTGATTATGGGATGTGGTTTGGATGATTATTCCAAGTGCTTGTGTTTGATGGTAAATGCATGGCAAGGGTCAATGATGACAAGTTGCCATGAGAAAATAAAGGAAAGTTTTCTTGGAAGATGATATTAGGCCGATTGCCTTGATTGTGCTTGATTCTTAATTTAACTAATTAAGGAAGGATATTTTTCGTGGGTGGATCATCTCCAAGGTCACGCCATGTTTCACTACTTGATTCATGGGCCGAAGACCGAGTGGTGAAAAGGTCAACCATGGAAGTTGTGTCTTATTCCTAGGTTGCTTGGGGTTAGTGGAGCTCTAGACATCCCTTGCCTAGTCTGGAACGGAGTTGAAGACTGCTGTGCACCCAACATCTGTGGCATTGGAAGATCCTATTCTAAATAATGGATGGAAATTATGATGCCATGTGATTTGGACCGGGTACTTCTGTTGGATAGAAGGGATACATAATTTCTCTTGTATGGGTAGGGGAGAAAGATTAACTTGAAGATAAGTTAAGGAACTTGTTTGACAAAAAGATTGCTTGCTCTGTATTCGTGTCCGTGCCATAAATTATGCAAACGAACCATGTTTCCTAAAAGGATTAATTAATGAAGATGATTTTCATGTCACACATAAATGTGATAGGAACTAATTAGATAACTAAAGAATGCCTACTGAGGGAATTGGGTGGGTGGAACCCCTGACAAGCCCGTCCTATGGTAGGGTTGTCCCAGAGAACTGGGAGGCTTCTCACAAGGTTTTACCTTTGTTTGACCTTTAGCTATGGTTAGGTTAGAACCCGATTCATTCCGTTTTAGGGGACCAGAATGGGACTATGCCCTACATGCAGAGAGGTTTAGTGGTGCATCCCTCTCGTTTCCCATTCTCTTTGAACCAAGTGCAGTATGGATCTGCTTCGAATTGGGTATCTTTGTGTAAAGCAGGATGTCCAAAACCCAACACTAGGATGCTCTCAGGAGACCCTGATTACTAGGAGCCTAGATTTCAAGTTGATCTTAGTGGGTTCTCAGTCGCAAACGTTTCGTTGCGAGGCAAACTTGGGAAACCCTAGGCAACTGTTAAGAGAGAGAGAGAGAGTACGAGAGAGATACACAAGACATGCTCCCAAAGAATGATTCATATTGATGTAGAGTTAGTATATATAGGTGAGACCCAAGTCAAGTGAGAGATGATATATATAGTTGTAACATCCCCACTCAAACAAAGATCTCTGGCTGCGAGTGAAAAAACCCTTGGGGAGAACAAGGGAAAAACCCGAGCCCCTACACATACTTATGATACAAAAATGATTTACTATAAAGTTTTCTTGAATACAATGATACATGCCTCAATCAGTGAGACAAGAACTTGGAACAATACCAAGTGCATGTCTTAATGAACTAAAGTGAGCTTCACTAAGAGCTTTTGTGAAGATGTCTGCAACCATTTGATCACTGGGACAATGCTCCACCATAGTGGAACCTTTCTTGACTTCATGTCGAACATAATGATAATGAATAGCAATATGCTTTGATTTACTGTGTTGTATATAGTCTTTGGTAAGACTAATAGCACTTTGGTTGTCGCATCGAAGAGATGTACTAGATGATGAAGGATGTCCCAAATCTGCAAGTAGTTGTCGAAGCCAAACTAGCTCGCGAGCTGCTAATGATGCAGCAACATATTCGGCCTCAGTTGTAGAAACTGCAACACATCGTTGTTTCTTACTGGACCAAGAAACCAAACATCCATTTACAAAGAAACAATTCCCACTTGTAGATTGCATGGATAAATGTGAACTTGCCCAATAAGCATCTGTATATCCAATAAGGTCAAGAGAAGTTGAAGAAGATAAAGAAGAATCCTCTCGACGACGATAAATAAGACCAAATTCCTTAGTACCCTTGAGGTACTTAAGAATACGTTTTGCAGCACTCCAATGAATAGTGGAAGGGGAAGAAAGATACTGTCCCAAAAAGTTAGCTGCAAATACAATATCCTTGGTAGAGCTTGAAAGAATGGGAGTGTTGGCAGAGTGCGCATTTGTCAACCCAAACTTCTCAACAATATCATTAATAAACTTTGTCTGGCGAAGGAGAAGAGTGCCTTGTTGTCGGTGTCGTTGAACTTGAATACCCAAACAAGAATGTATCTCACCAAGATCCACCATTTCAAATGCAGTCGATAAAAGCTTCTTCATAGCATCCAAGAAAGCAATATTATTTGACACAAGAATAGTATCATCAACATATAGAGCAAGAATAATAAAACATTTGTCCTCCCTTTTGATGTAAAGATTTGGGTCAGCAAAACATGCAACAAAACCTTTAGATGTGAGGAACTGATCAATCTTAATATCCCAAGCACAAGAGGCTTGCTTCAATCCATATAATGCAGGATGAAGTTGGCATACAAGATGCTCCTTTCGTGCAATCATAAAACCTTCAGGTTGCTCCATATAGATTTCTTCTTCAAGATCTCCATTGAGAAAAGCCGTTTTAACATCCATTTGGTGAATTTCTAGATCAAATAGTGTTGCAAAAGCCAAAAGCATAAGAACAGTTGTGGAGCGCACAACGGGAAAAAATGTTTCTTGATAATCTACTCCTGCAATCTGCGAGTAACCTTTTGCAACAAGTCGTGCTTTGAGCTTATCAAACGAGCCATCAGCTTTGGTCTTGGTTTTATAAACCCATTTACATTTGATAGGAACACGATTTGGGGGGAGTTCAGTAAGAACCCATGTACCTTTGGAGATTAAAGAATCGTACTCAGCTTGCATAGCTTCTTGCCATTGATCCCTTTGAGATGAATTGATAGCTTCCATATACGATATTGGATTCTCTTGGACAGACATAGCATCATAAAAGACATCATATTCAATAGAATAGAATCCATGCTCTATCTCAATAGGAAGATCGACATATATCTCCAAATTTTCATCAATCTTCTTTGGAGGTGAAGGAGGTTTATGATCATTAGAATTAGTAGACTCACAAAGCAAGTAAGGAAATGCACTAAGCAAAGACTGTGTATCATCTGAAACATCTGATGACCATGTGCCATCCATAGTCTTCTCATCAAATATAGCATCATGACTAATGATAACCTTTTGAGTAGAAGGATCATAAAATTTGTAACCTTTGGAATGATCTGAATAACCAAGAAAAATAACCTTCAAACCTGGAGGATCTAACTTATGTCGAGTGTCCTTGGGCACATGAATATAAGCAATGCAGGCAAATTTGAGAAAGTGAGAGATTGAAGGTGTCTTCCCTGTCTAGATTGTTATAGGAATTTTACTAGCAGGTGCAGTTGTTGGAAGATGATTTTGAATAAAAACGGCTGTTAGAAATGCTTTAGTCCAAAACTTTCGAGACAAACCAAAGTGTATAAGCATGCAACATATAGCATTAAGAATAGTGCAATTTTTGCGCTCAGCAACACCATTTTGCTGAGGAGAATAAGGAACTGTAAACTCATGATGAATACCTTGATCCTTACAGAAGTCATCAAATAGATTGGATACATATTCACCGCCATTGTCACTGCGAAGAGTCTTTATAGAGAATCTAGTTTGAAGCTCCACACTTATATTGTATTGTTTAAATATAGATAAAGCCTCAGACTTATGTTGAAGAAGATAGACATGTGTGTACCGTGAGAAATCATAAATGAAAGCTATAAAATATCGATATTGAGACTTTGAGGTAGGAAAAGGACCGCAAATATCGATATGAACCAAATCCAAGAGAGCACAGGAATGTGATGAAGTAGAAGTGTGGAAAGGCGAACGATGGTGTTTTCCAAGTGCACAGTACTCACATATTCCCATACGTGGATGAGATTTAAGATCCATACCTTGCACAAGACCATGACGATGAAGATCAAGAATTTTGGCAAAATCGGAGTGTGCAAATCGTTGATGCCATAATTTGCAATCTGCATCTCCAGGGGCAGTAACAACATTTGCAACCGTATCGTTCAATGATAGCTCAAATAGATTACCATGTCGAGGAGCCACTGCTATAGTATGTTCGTCTTTCTCTATACGACATTGATTATGATCAAAGCCAACAAACAAACCAAGATCAACTAGATGAGCAACAGAAAGAAGATTTCTTTGCAAATCTGGAACATGAAGAACTCCTCTTAATATTCTAGTGGATGAAATAGTCCCCAGATATAAATTACCCACTCCTTTAACTTGACAAGTCGTATCATCTGCAAGGTAAACAAACTTCTTGACAGGAAGAGAATGATAATTGTGAAGCCACTGCGATTGGTATGTCATGTTTCCAGTGGCACCTGAATCAATGATGAATAGAGAACCATCATGAACATGAAGTACCTTTTCTGAAGAGATATCATGATGGACGAAATTGAGCTCATGCAGATGAGTATGATCATCATCAGTTGTAGTTTGTTGAACAATATAAGCTTGAGAACGTTCTTCATCATATCTGCGTTTATAACAACGACTAGATGGATGATCTGTATGTGCACAATAATCACAAGGAGGAAAGCTTTTGGACGAGCGAGGTTGCTTTGTAGTAACTCCATGCTCCTCATCATATTGACATGCCCAGCAATTAGAAGCCACATGGCCTTTCTTATCACAATAAGAACAATGTTTGTTAGGATAAGCAAGACAAGAAGATTTACCACCTTGATTAGGGCGTCGACCCTGTTGAAAAAGTGAAGCGGGACGCTTGCAAGCAAAAAAAGCAGTATCAAAATCCCTTTGTTCGCGAGTGACCAAAATGGCATCAGATTTTTCCAAATGATGCTCATGACATTGAGAATATTCAATAAGAATATAAGTATTTATTGGTGGACTGAGCAGTATTTTTTATGTTGAAATATCCTGATTTGGTGTACTGCACCTAGTACTAAGTGGGCAGCATCTTTTGGCACACTTTTCTCGCCATTTGGAGCTCATTTCAGTGGATTTTGGACATTTTCTGCAGTAAAACAGCCAGCAGTTTTACATTGTCTGTGCATTTCCAGCCTGCATTATGGCATCCTCTTCGACTGATAGTGCCATATTTAACATCACAAAGTTGGATGGTACCAACTACTCTTATTGGAAGAGTCAAATTTGGTAGGTCTTGGTGCAGAAATCTCAGATTAAGCCACTTCGGTTGAGTGGGGAGCAGCCTGAAACTATGGACAATGACGACTGGCTTGAACTTGATGAGCTATGCAAGTCCACGATTGTATTGTCTCTCACTGAACAGATACATTATAATGTATTTGAGGAAGCACAGAGTGCATGGGATCTATGGAATAAGATCAAGAATCTTTATGATAAGAAAAGTCCGGCGAGTCAGATGTACTGGTTGAAGCAGCTTATGGATCTGCGCATGAAGGATAATGCGACTATGTTTGCTCACTTGAGCCAGTTCCATGCTATACTGAAGAACCTGACTTCGCAGGATATCACCTTTGGAGAGGAAGTAACTCCTCTTTTCTTGCTTGGGACTCTGAATGAGTCATGGGATGTATTTCGCACTGCCCTATGTGCCTCTAGTGCTACTCTGAAACTGAATGATGTTGAGAGTGCTCTTCTGAGGAAGAGGTTAATCGCAAAAACTTGGATACCTCTCGTGTTTCACATGCTTTGACAGTTAGAGGCAGGAATGATAGGAATGATCGTGGTAATAACCGTGGCCGTGACTCGCAGAAGGGTCGGTCTAAATCTCGTGGAAAGTCGAGTAGTAAGTCGCGTGGGCGCAACGCTAATGTCACTTGTCATCATTGTGGGAAAAAGGGCCATATCAGACCACAGTGTCATGAGTTGCGCAATGAGAAGCGCAAGGATAAGGGCAAAGAGAAAGTGCAGGAGAAGTCCTCTGATCGCAGCATAGTACCTGCGAAGTCCAGCGTCAAGATTGAAGAAATTAACGTCATGCAGACCGAGGATTCCGATGGTAGTGATGAGTTCATACTTGTAGCTAGTTTTTCTGATGCTTCACACTTGATTGAGACACCTAGTATGTATGCACAGTGCTGGTTATTGGATTCAGGTGCATCCTTCCATGTGACACCTTACCGTGAGTGGTTTCACTCTTACCGTACTGTATCTGGATCAGTCAGACTTGGAGATGACAGGTCTCTTGATATTGTGGGCTGTGGAGATATTCAGTTGCAGTTTTCCACTGGCAGTTCCTTTTTGCTCAGGGATGTACGTCATGTACTTACGCTTACACGCAGTCTTATGTCTGCAGGACAGTTGGATGATGCAGGGTTTCATGTCTGTTTTGGGGATTTTGCCTGGAAGATTACCAAAGGCAAACTTGTGCTTGCTAGAGGCGCCAAGGCTGGCAGCCTCTATCCTCTTGTTGTATCTGGGTCTTCTGTAGACCATGTTTTGGCAGTGGGCTCTATCCCACATGTATCACTTTGGCATGCCCGTTTGGGGCATATGTCTTTGAAGGGAATGAAAATGTTATCTGGTTTGCAGTATCTTCCGCCTTTGGACTATGCACGTTTTGACTCGTGTGATCATTGTCTTTATGGTAAGCAAAATAGGTCTACGCATAAGAAATCGGGTAGGCCATGCATGAGTGAGCCCTTGGCTTTGGTGCATTCAGATGTTTGTGGGCCCATGCCGCGTATGTCTATGGGTGGCGCAAAGTACTTTGTTACCTTCATTGATGATTTTTCTAGGAAAGTGTGGGCTTATCCCATAAAGCAAAAGTCCGATGTCTTGGCAGTCTTTCAGCGTTGGATTGCTCTTGTTGAGAACCAGACTGGGTATAGGCTGAAATGCCTTAGGACTGACAATGGGGGAGAATATGTCTCACGTGCTTTTGAGCAGTTTTGTGATGACAGGGGTATTAAGCGTCAGTTGACCGCCCCTTACACCCCCGCCCAGAATGGTTTGGCTGAGTGCATGAACAGGACTATTCAGGAGCGTGTCCGCTCTATGCTTAGCCATGCAGGCCTACCACAGAGCTTTTGGGCTGAGGCAGTTAGTACGGCAGTGCATGTCATAAACTGATCGCCTTCTAGTGGATTGGATTTCCAGGTTGCAGAGGAAGTTTGGGCTGGTAAGCCACCCTCTTATGCGCATCTCCGTGTCTTTGGATGTGAGGCATTCTGCCATGTGCCTAAGGACAAGAGGAGTAAGTTGGATCCAAAGAGCATTAAATGCATCTTTCTTGGTTATGGTGATTTAGGAGAGAGGGGCTATCGCCTATGGGATCCGCAGGCGCGAAAAATAGTACGCAGCCATGATGTAGTCTTCCATGAAGACAAGATGCACAGGCAGCCTGAGAAAGTGGTTGAGATCCGCAGAGTGATCTTTCAGGAGGAGCCTAGAGCTCCTGCACAGCCAGTTGGACAGCCTATAGCTGCAGTAGATGCTCATGGTCAGGGTGTTGGACAGGCAGCTGGGCAGGCAGCAGAGCCTGCAGTGAGACGGTCTGCTAGAGACAGACGTCCACCTGATAGATTTCAGCCCTCTATGCATTATATTTTGGTTACAAATGCAGGAGAGCCTTTTACTTATGATGAAGCTATGCGCAGGGGTGACAGTCACTCCTGGGAGAGGGGTATGCAGTCTGAGATCGACTCCTTGCATAAGAATGAGACTTGGGATTTGGTTGCCTTGCCTAAGGGCAAGAAGGCTTTGCCATGCAAGTGGGTGTACAAGCTGAAAAGTACCCCTGGACACCCTAAGCCGGCATACAAGGCTAGATTGGTAGCAAAGGGTTTTAAGCAGGAGCATGGTGTAGACTTTGATGAGGTCTTTTCTCCTGTGGTTAAGATGACCACCCTGCGCTTGGTCTTGGCTTTGGTTGCTCAGCTTGACTTAGATCTATATCAGATGGATGTCAAGACGGCTTTCTTACATGGAGACTTGCATGATGAGATCTATATGGAGCAGCCTAAGGGCTTTGCAGAACCTGGAAGGGAGCATCTAGTGTGCAAGTTGAAGAAAAGTCTTTATGGCTTGAAGCAGGCACCTAGGGAATGGTATCATAAGTTTGATGCCTTTATGCAGTCACAAGGCTACAGCATGAGTGCTATGGATCCGTGTCTTTACAGAAGAAAGCCCGTGATGGCTCATTACTTATTTTGGTACTCTATGTGGATGATATGCTGATAGCAGGGAAAGCTCATGATGAGCTAGATGCTCTTAAATCTCAGCTGAAGAAGAGCTTTGAGATGAAGGATTTGGGACAGGCCTCTCACATACTTGGTATGCGCATTAGACGCGATAGGCATCAGGGACTCCTCTACTTGTCACAGAGGGAGTATATTCATAAAGTCCTTGAGCGCTTCCGCATGCAGGACGTAAAGCCTATTGGCTGTCCATTGCCTTCTTATGTGAAGGTATCACAAGCCGATTGTCCACAGACAGATGAGCAGAGGGCCGAGATGGCCCAGATCCCTTATGCTTCAGCCGTGGGCAGTTTGATGTATGCCATGATAGCCACTCGTCCAGATATTGCCTTTGCAGTTGGTGTTGTGGCACGCTATATGGCTACACCTGGTAGGAAACATTGGGATGCCGTGAAAGGTATCATGAGGTACCTGAAGGGCACAACAGATATGTGTATTTGCTATGGCAGCCAGGATACAGGGGTCGTGGGGTACACTGACTCCGATTATGCAGGACATGCAGATAGTAGGAAGTCCACTTCTGGCTATGTATTCACCTATGCTGGAGGTGCTGTCTCTTGGATGTCCAGGGTTCAGAAGTGTACGGCTTTGTCTACCACTGAGGCCGAGTATGTTGCAGCCACTGAGGCTTGCAAGGAGGCCATATGGCTAGGCCGTCTAGTTGCTGACCTTGGGATTGATGCTATACCTACACTGCATTCAGATTCTATGAGTGCCATTTAGTTGGCTAAGAATCCGGTCTTCCATGCGAAGACAAAACACATTGAGGTGAGGTATCACTTCATACGTGGTGTCGTGGAGGACAAGTCTGTTGACCTTGTCAAGATCTCCACTGACGAGAATCCTGTAGATCTGCTCACGAAAAGCCTCACTACTGAGTGCTTTGCCTTCCTCAGGAGATTGATGGGCGTTGGATGAGATGTTGACTTTCCTCATCCCTTGTACCTATGTACAGTTGTACTGTCTTTTTCTTTTCTTTCTCTCTCACTGGGGCAGATTCGCCTTTAAGTGGGAGGTTGTTGGGATAAAGGCGCCTCCGCCGTGCTGCCCCGTGTATTACTACACTGACAGTACCCGCCACTGCACACTGCAGGTGGCAGGTGCCCGTCACGTCACTTTATTCTTTACATTCATTTTTTAGTGACTAGTAAATAAAGGAAGGCCCGGTCACACATTGTGACTGTTGGAGTTCCCATTTCTTGTCTCTCTCTTTCTTGCTCTTGCTCTCCCGCCATAGCTCGTGTGCAAGCTTCGATCCTTCTCACCTTTCACCTTATGTATGGCATTCATCATATGTGCAACAGAATTAATGGCACCTTGATGCAAGGTACACATCCTCACAAGTCCAATAGGAGTTCTCATAGTGGTTATGTCCTTGCTTTCCAAAGCCAGCTGAAACTGATCATATCACGAATACAAGTCACCTAAAGAATAGATGGCATGTCCAGCAAATGCTTCTGCAAACTCATCCACAACTGGACCTATACCAACATTCATGATAGTAACTCTATTTACCGGCTGCATGTCCTGTATAAATCAGAGAGTACCATTCTTCTTTGGAACTGTAAACCACCTATTTGAGTATGGTGCAGATGATGGCTCTAGGATTCCCATCCTGATTTTCTCATTCAACAAGTCAACTAGCTTTGATAAGTGTGCCCTAGGCACTGGAATATGTCGGAGGTTCCATGGAATATGAGGAATAGTAAAGATCACCATAGGGGCAACAATATTTGGATTCACACATCTAATCTCATGCGAGAAGAAAGCAAACCCCCTTCCATGTTGCTCAAGCATATCCTGAAAGCATTGCTTCTCTGAGGGTAGCAAGAAATCACAATTTCCAATTTTTAATTCAGCAAGAGTCTCTACTGAAAATTTATGGCCTATATGCTCTGGATTCCTCAAAATTGGCTGCTTGGCAACCCTCTCTATTTGCTGATCACTGTCAGGTGGAAGCGGTCCAGCTACTGGCTTCACCTTCTTATCCACAGTCTTGTATTTTGTGTCAACCCTGGCTTCATTATGATCCTCTGCATTACTCAAATGATGGTGTAAATCAGCAATTCTGCACTCTGGACTGAATATCCTTAGCCCTTTGCTCTATGGACTGCATAGGAACAGCCCTAAACTTTAGATGCTGAAATATTTCAGCAGTAAACTCTGTTGGCTGAAAGGTTTCAGCCCTTTGTGTCTTTGTAGGCTAATCATAATCAGCCGAAAACTCTGTTTGCTAAATTTCTTCAGCACTCAACACTTTTTGCTGAGTCACCTCAGCCTCTGACTCTATTTGTGACACAAAATCTGAAATTTCATGAAACATGTCCAGGGACTGTACTAATACATTACTGTGACAACTCTGCATATAAGCTTTCAGCATATTTTCCATCTCTGTCATCGTATCTGCACAAATCATACTATCATACATCCCATCTATATGCTCATCATCCTCTAAAACACCTGCATTTTTCAAAATTTTCTCCTTCCTACATATGTACTGCTTGGCAGCTCTAGGCAACTTAGAAATCTTCTGATAACTCATCGAATTGTTTGCTGTAATTCCAAAAAGATTGGAGGAGAAAACATTGCTGCCAAGAGGCGAGAACTCCAATCTCCTTTGCTCTGTACCACCATCGTCTCGCGGGACATCGGTACCTAATGAAAACCCGAATCCCTCACAGCGGGCAAAGGTGCATCTCGAAGAGTATCCCTATTTCTAGCATGGTTTATATACATAGTCATAAACTGGACTGCTTTCATACCATCTTTACTGCGAATCCGTGCATAAGCAGATCCATCATCCATTACTTTTCGTCTCCATGCGCATCTTTGTGATGAATGGCTGTCCAAGGATTATGAGGTAAGCGCATGAATCCTGCACAAAGAAATGGAAATCCTCCTCTACATCTGCAATAGAAATCCTGACACTGGGATAGGCAGCATACAAATCACCTGTAGTGTTATTGGCGGCTCTCATACGCCACCCATGCTCTACATCCATAGGCCATCTATTACTTTCATAAACTCCAAAAACTATGAGATTAATCTTTGAACCATGATCCACCAAAGCAACATAAGGCACTTGTTTCTCTCCAATTTTTACCATTGTTTCTGTAGTTGCCCTAGCCCAATGACTTCGCGAAAAGTGACTACGCGGTACCAAGATAGGCTCATCAGTTTCAGCATAATGCATAGGCTGAACCTCTTCTCTGTCTGCGGAAAAACAGAAGCATTCTCAACCATAACCTCATCCTCATCCTCATCCAACTCCCCAATCAAATCTCCCTGTGTATCAGTAGTAGGCAATGCATGTCTTTTTCTCTTCTCAGGACTTCTTGGAATTGATCTTGAAACTCTCTTTTCGAGATGCCCAAAACCTTAGAAATAGTAAAAGTCACCTCACTGCCAAGTATCTTGTCATTAAAGATTTTCTTCATGTCCGTAGATGTCTCAATATTGGACATCAATCTAAACCCTGGCTGCTTTCTCTCTCTAGGCTCTTGCCTCTTTTCTTTCTTTTGAGCATCTTCCATCTGTCGTTTTGGCCCTGGTCTCAAAGACGGCCCTGCAGTAGGTGGAGTAACAAACTCACCCCCTCTAGTCTTTTTAGCTGCATTTGGATTCTCTTCATCTCTCTTATGCTTCTCCTCAACAAGTACATCTGCTCCCTGAGACTTAGCGAAGTAGGCATAAATAGTGTACCTGTCAACAGGCAAATCCCAACCTGTCTGAGATATGATGCTAGAACCTGCACTAGTCAAAACAGTCTGCTGAATTTTCCCTTTGTTTGCCATCTCCAAAGAATAGGTCCATAATGCTGATTGACTCTCTGAACCTTTCTCAATCTGGACTCTATATACAGAAGCATCTCCTCTAGCTGCCACATAAGAAGTACACGCAGCCATATCATCTACTAATTTCTTCATTCCGCCTTTCCCAAAATTGGTAGCAAGTGGAGCTCCTGTTTCAGTCAACCAGATCTTGCCATCTTGTCCCCAAAATACCAAATTCTTCCTCCTTGCATCTTGAAGAGATTCGCAATCCTTGCAATGCTGATGGTCCGTACTATCACACCAAATACATCTTCGATCTCTCCTTGGTGCAGTACGAGCACTCCTACATGGAGGAGATGAATATGTATCCAAAGAATTTGACAGATATCTTGCCAAGTATGGGATCAGAAGGCAGCTCACATGTAGCTATACACCGCAGCAGAACGGTGTTGCAGAACGGAAGAACAGAGTCTTAATGGAGTCAGCAAGAGCTATGCTAAATGAAAAGTGTTTGCCTAATATGAGAGGCAAGCTCAGAGTGAGCCACAGCTCAGGAGATCAGAGAGGATCAGGAGACCTGTTGACAGGTTTACGTACACTGGTTATGATGTAAAGCACTATGCTTACATGACAAAAGTGATGGAGATCAAAGAACCAGGTACTTATGCTGAAGCAGTAAAGGATGAAAATTGGTGCAATGCTATGGACGAAGAGATGAATGCCTTGGCTGAAAATAAGATTTGGGATCTGATGCCACTGCCTGATGGGAAAAAGACCATTGGCTGCAAATGGGTCTATAAAATCAAATGTAAGTCTGATGGCAGCGTGGAAAGATACAAAGCCAGGCTGGTTGCTAAAGGATATGCTCAACAATATGGATTGGATTATGATGAAACATTCAGCCCGGTTGCAAAGATGGCAACCATACGTACAGTAATTGCCTTGGCTGCTGCAAAAGGCTGGAAATTGCAGCAGATGGATGTCAAGAATGCATTCCTCAATAGTGATTTAGCAGAGGATGTATATATGGTTTAGCCGAAAGGGTATGAGCACCCTGATTTTCAGCATTATGTGTGCAAGCTGAAAAAGGCACTGTATGGGTTGAAGCAGGCTTTGAGAGCCTGGCATGCTAGGATCAACAGCTACTTGCAGAGCCTTGGATTTGTTGTTGGCAGGGCTGATCACAGCCTGTTCACAAAGAAGACTGACAGTGGCTTGGTAGTGCTGGTCATATATGTTGATGACCTGATAATTACTGGAGATGATGACATGGGAATTCAACATGCAATGAAGATGCTAAAATCTGAATTTGACATGAAAGATCTAGGAGATCTGAAGTATTTCTTGGGTATTGAGGTTGTACCAGAGCTGAAAATGGTTTATGGCTGATGCAGAAGCACTATGCCATGGAAATGCTTAAGAAGTATGGCATGGCTGAATGCAAACCACTAGATACACCTCTGGATCAGAATGTAAAGCTAGACATCAACGCTGGGCTGAAGTTGAAGATGTGACTATGTACAGGCAGATGGTTGGCAGTCTGATTTACTTAACCATCACTAGGCCTGACTTGAGCTATGCTGTAGGGCTGATAAGCCAGTTTATGCAGAAGTTAAGGAAGCCGCACTTGGATGCAATTAGATGCATCATGAGGTATGTTAAGTCCACTGTAGACTATGGGCTGTTCTATGTCAGAGATAAGCCCTTGACACTGATTGGATACACAGATGCAGATTGGGCAGGATGCTCATTTGATAGACGGTCTACGAGTGGCTATACTTTTGGCTTTGGTAGCGGCATGATCAGCTGGAGCAACAAGAAGTAGCCTACGGTTGCTTTATCTAGTACTGAGGCTGAGTACAGGGGAGCTGCATTGGCAGCATGTGAGATTTCATGGCTGCTCAAGCTTATGGCTGACTTGGATATACAGGTTGATGCTCCAGTGGTGCGCAGATCGGTCGCTGTATGCTCACATAGTGAATCCCGGAAGGTCCCCAAGAACAATGAACTCTACCTTTTTGCACAAAAAACAATGTAAAAGCATGAACGACAAGAGCAAGAGACCAATTGGGTTCAATCTCCCCCATGCCTTGTGTGAGCGCTTCACAAAGCATGTATTTTATGTATATTTCCATCTTCATGCTCAATAATAGCCCAATTTACAAAAATATGACAAGCTTTTAGCTTTTTGAGTTTGCCTTTTACAAAAATAGGAAATAAAGCTAATGGACGGTGCCCATAGAGTCTGGCACGCCCAATCTCAATGTCCAAATAGAAATAACATATCCGCGCGCATAGGCGCATACAAAATAATAATAAATAATCGATGCCTCAATAGACATGACAAAATATAGGCGTGGCGCCTATCAAAATATAATCCATAGGTCGAATACTCGCTAGACTCCAATGCTTTCCTCCGCCACTGCTGCTATCTCTACACATCAACTAAAGCATTCACAATCGTTAGTAAAATAATACAATTAAACCGAAAAAAGTGAATACCTAGCAGTCTTCAGCTACATAAATAAATCAACTGGTTAGAAATAAATCCTAACCTTAATTTATTACGAGTGCGCACTCTAAATTCATAAACGTTTATTAATTTAATATGCATTTTGCGAAATCACCCGCTATGGAATCACCCATGTACACACTAAATTAATGAAACACCCAAAAAGGACAGGCGTCCCCATCAACTTCTCGCACAAAGAATCCACTTTGTGTATGAGCCCCGGTCATCTAAGTTTACGGAATCCACCGTAAAACCTCACGGAATCCACCGTGGAATATGCCTCCTAGCATCATACCCCCGGGGTGGGATAGCAATTGACCTCAATTGCTATTAGCTCAATGTGGAGCTAACAGAGTGGGGAAAGCATTTAAGTGTCTAGCGTGCATCCATTGTGCTTCCTCTACAGGATGGTTCTTAAATTTTACTAGATATCTAGAATACCTTCGGCCAGTTCTAGTGGTCATATAGTCAGTGTCTATGATAGCTTCTGGTTCAAGTATTTCAGTCTCTTCCTCTAATAAAGGTGGGTTTTCATAAACAGGGTGGATAGGTAATTGGCCTCTAAATGGTCTCAATAAACTAATGTAAAATGTATTGTGAATTTTCCAATGAGATGGTAATTCTAACTTGAATGCATTATCATTAATTTTATGAATGATTCTAAATGGTCCATAGAATCTAGGAGCTAGTTTGACAACTGGATGTCTATCTACACTTTGCAGTCTACGTTTTTCTATTCTCAGCCAAACATAATCATCAACTTTGAAATTCATAGCTTGTCTTTTCTTGTTGGCTTGTTTGGTATATGATTGTTGGGCTTTAGCAATCATATCTTTAACCTCATCAAAAATACTGTTATGCATACTAGCAATATCATCAGCACTCTAAATTCTATTAGATAAAGATGCAACAGGTGTAGATAATCTATATCCATAAATGACTTCAAAAGGTGCTTTCTTTGTAGATGTGTGCGGTGTATTGTTATATGCAAACTGTAATAAATGTAAATGAGTGTCCCATGTCTGAGGTTTAGAGATAGTATATGCACGTAAAAGATCTAGAATAGTGCTGTTTGTGGCTTTTGTTTGTCCATTAGTTTCTGGATGAAATGCAGATGAGAAATCAATCTTTGTGCCTAGATTAGCAAACAGTGTAATCCAAAAATTGTTACAAAATCTAGAATCACGATCTGAAATAATCACTTTTGGCAATCCATGGTTAGTAAAAACAGTTTTCAAAAACAATTGTGCTGCTTGTGATGCTGTTAAAGTTTTCTTACATGGAATGAAATATGCTTGCTTACTAAATCTATCTACAACTGTCCAAATCATGTCATGGTTAGATTTAGTATTTGGTAAACCAGTAATGAAATCCATAGAAATTTGTTCCCAAGGTTTAGATGGAATAGACAAAGGCATTAGTAATCCATATTGTTTACCATGATGTCTCTTAACTCTTTGACAAATCAAACATTCAGAAATGAAATTAGATACATTTGCATCCATATGCGGCCAATAAAAATCTTCAGTTAACATACGTAATGTAGATATGATACCTCTATGACCTTGATATGGGGGACAATGAATTTCATTTAAAACAAAAGATCGGAATGGAATAGTAACACACAGTCTCTTTTCATAAAACATAAATCCAGCATTATATGACAATAAATCAACAGGAATGAAATTATTTTGAAGTAATTTATTCCAATCAGAATGAAAAGTAATATCCTGGTGATATGTATCTTTCATAGCAATCAAAGAATCAAAAGATATGACAGAAATATTATGAATTGCAGGTCTTCTACTCAATGCGTCAACAACTACATTTTCTTTTCCAGGTTGGTATTGAATGATATGATGAAAACTTTGAATAAAGGAAGCCCATTTGATATGACGGTCAGAGATTTGGGGTTGGCTAAGTAAATGTCTAATGCTTTGCTGGTCGGTCTTTATCATGAATTCTGAACCCATTAAGTAGTGTTTCCACTATCTTAATGCTTGTACAACTGCTAATAGTTCTTTGTCATAGGTGGAATATTTCAGCTCAGAAGGTTTCAGCTTAGAACTAGAATATGCTATTGGATGATTGTCTTGCATTAGTACGGCTCCTATTCCTGATCCGCTAGCATCAGTCACAACTAGAAAGAATGGTCTATTAAAATCAGGCAGCTGTAAAACAGGGGCATTGGTTAATGCATGTTTCAGTAAGTCAAAGGATTTCTGTTGATTTTCGGTCCATTGATAAACAATTCCTTTCTTGAGAAGTTTTGTTAATGGTAAAGCAAGTAATGAAAAATTACGTACAAACTTCCTATAGAAACTAGCAAGACCAAGGAATGAGCGTAACTCATGCACGTTTTTAGGAACAGGCCAATTCAATATTGCATCAATTTTCTTAGGATCAACTTTAATTCCTTCAGATGATACAATATGACCTAAATACTCAATTTCTGTCTTAAAGAATTCACTCTTTTCAGGATTTGCAAACAGTTAATTTTCTTTCAATAATTGAAAAACTAATGACAAATGCTCATAATGCTCTTTCTCATTTTGACTAAACACCAAAATATCATCAAAGAAAACAATCACACAATACTGATATTTCAAAAAGATACGGTTCATCATTCTACTAAAGGTAGCAGGTGCATTAGTCAATCCGAATGGCATGACTAAGAATTCGTAATGGCCAAACTGTGTTATGAATGCAATCTTAAATATGTCAGATTTATCTAGCCTCACCTGATGATATCCAGACTTAAGGTCAATTTTACTAAATATAGAAGATCCTTGCAGTTTGTCCATAAGGTCATCAACTCGAGGTATAGGATACCTATTCTTTACAGTGATCTTATTTAAAGCTCGGTAGTCAATACACATACGATAGGTATTATTCTTTTTCTTGACTAAAAGTACAGGTGCAC
Source organism: Lygodium microphyllum (assembly GCF_053477565.2). Lineage (NCBI taxonomy): Eukaryota > Viridiplantae > Streptophyta > Polypodiopsida > Schizaeales > Lygodiaceae > Lygodium > Lygodium microphyllum. The sequence continues at coordinate 93,654,904 of NC_141158.1, read as the reverse complement.
CGAATGGAGAACTGCTAGGTTGAATTAAACCTCTATTTAGTAATTCTTCAGGTTGACTTTGGATTTCTTTTTGCTCTATCTGGTTGTGCCTATATGGTGCTTTGCAAGGTGATTGTGTGCCAGGGATCAAATCAATCTTATGGTCTTCTGGACGTGAACGAGGTAAACCTGGTGGTAGGTCTTCTGCAAAACAGTCCTTAAAATATGCAAGAAATTCTTTATGCCTAGGGTGCATATGATTTTCCTTTACTTGCAATTCATTCACCCAAATGAGATATGATTTACTACTCTTGCGTAATGCACGTTTTGCTTGAGTATGCAAAAGCAGTGGAAAAACATTAGATGCATGCATACCATATAATGTAATAGATCTTCCTTGAAAATTAATATTCATAGTGTGCGTGGAATAATCGATATCTGGATTATGCTGGTGTCGCCAAGGCATTCCTAAAATAATGTCACTCGACTGTAATGGAACAACTAAGAAATTTCTTCTTTCAGTATATGAACCAATTTGAATCTCTAAATCTTGTACTTCTTGTGTACCATTATACCTAGTGCCTAAAAATGCAGCTTTTATGCGATAATGCGTAGGTACAGTCTGTAATTTCAATTCCTTTACCAATTTTGCTGAAATAAAATCATGAGTACTACCGTCATCATGCAAGATAGTCTTTTCCTTTCCATGCACCAAACATTTCATAGTCAATAATGAATGTGGAGTAGGCATACCTGGTAAAGTGTCGGAAGTAGTAGTAGTGTCATCATCATCTTCAGTGAAATCAGGCATATCCTCATGCTCGTCTTCGTCGATGGCTCCAAGATAGTTGATATGTGCTGGTGGCTTCTTTGAATGACAATTTGCTGTGAGATGTCCAAGCTGGTGACATTTATAGCATACTATTGGCTTGGCTTTGGTTACATTATTTGCAATGGCAGGAAGTTGAGGTACATTTGGATTTGGCTGTGGAATAGGCTTAGAATTTGGATTGACATTGGATGGTAATGCAGGTGGTTTAGCCCAATTCTTGCGGAAAGATGGTGAAGAGAAACGACCTCGATTAAATCTTCTAAAATTGGAATTGAATTGTTTAGATCCATAATTACCATTGGCTTGGAATTGCTGTGGTCGTCTGTCTCTACCGCGTAGCTTATCTTCAGTGTCGTGAGCTAATGAGATGGCGTCTTCAAGGGTAGCAGGCTTGAACATGTTCACTTCAGCGTAGTAATGTCCAAGAAGTCCAGACATATACTTCTGCTTATGTGTCGTCTCTGGTACGTCTTCAAGCATGCGTAGCTGTAGGAATGCATTCCAAAAACGCTCTGTATACTAAGGAATAGGCTCACGATCCCGTTGTTGAAGTAGATCCCATTGCTTGATAGCCTTCTCATGAAATTGCAGTGGAAGGAAATTCTGCATGAACTTCTTCTTGAAATCTTCCCAAGTAGCAGGACATTCTATGCTCTTGCGTACTACAGTCCACCAAAGTGATGCTCTGTCTACCAAATGATTAGTAACACACTTGATTTTATCTTTTTCTGGATAGGTTTCCTCATGGAAATAGTCATCAAATTGACTAATGAATGATAAAACAGTCTTTCCTTCTCGTATGCCATTGAAAGTGCGAAATTTGAAACTTCATTTACTTATCTTTGATTCCTTGCGAATGGTTTGAGCTTCAAGAGTGGCGTCGATGGTACGTCGAATCAAATCTTCAGCTTGAGGTTCTTCTTTGTCGGTAGACGCTCTTTGTAATTTTGCCAATTGCACTTGCAATGCTTGCCTAGCCCTTCGTTCTTCTTCCAATTGCATCATGATTAGGTCCAGCTTTTGTTCCATGGTAGGCTCAGGTAGGTCGTCTTCAGCCATAGGATCATCCATATGTGGTGTCGTCATCCTGTAAAACTCAAAAGACCTTTCTCACTCAAAATCAGGTTAGCGGGATGAGCGTAGCTCAAATTCGGGGTTACAAGGCTATGTGTTTTTTTTTTGGGTATTTCTTTCTCAATTTTCAGAAAATCTGCGATATTTCCTTCTTCGTATGCTGAAAATACTTCAACAAACCTGCGTATGGGTAGAATACCTTGCCACGAACAACTTTGCAGTTCAGAGTTTCTGCGCAGGAACAACCCTTCTAGGAGTTTTGAGCACTAGTCAGTTCTGACTCCAGTTGACTAGTCTGACTTGCAGAGTTGCAAACTTAGCCGACTTGCAGAGTTGCAGACTTAGCCGACTTAGTGAACTTGCAGGACTTGATCACGATTGACTTGCAGAACTTGATTTCTGGAGTGCAGGACCTGAAGTTTGCTAACTTGCTGGAGATTTGTCTTGTCTGACTTAGCTTAGTTATGGGACTTATGGCTTACTAAGCCAAATGTGATTTTCTGGTATCGCGGCATGTTGACGTCGTGATTGAAATCGGCGAGAATATACTGACGCCGCCCGAGATGGAATTTTCGAGGTTAAGCTTATTAAAGCTTAATACTAAGCTTTAATACTTTTGATTTTTAAGCTTTTAGGCTTGTAGTGATGAAACTTAGCTCTGGTTTTTGACGACTTGATGAAGGAGATGAATGCATGGTCCTCCGCCTGTACAGCCTGGTCCTTCGCGATCTGAGAGTAGAAACAGGGGTTCTTGATCGCCAGAAATCTGCCTGTATTGACGGTTCGCGATGAGATTGACTGTAGAGCCCGATTGTTCCAGGAGCTCCGCCTTCGCACGAGATGGGTAGCGATTGGAAGCTCTTGATCTCAGCTCCGCTCTGATACCACTGGTGCGCAGATCGCTGTATGCTCACGTAGTGAATCCCGGAAGGTCCCCAAGAACAATGAACTCTACCTTTTTGCACAAAAAACAATGTAAAAGCATGAACGACAAGAGCAAGAGACCAATTGGGTTCAATCTCCCCCATGCCTTGTGTGAGCGCTTCACAAAGCATGTATTTTATGTATATTTCCATCTTCATGCTTAATAATAGCCCAATTTACAAAAATATGACAAGCTTTTAGCTTTTTGAGTTTTCCTTTTACAAAAATAGGAAATAAAGCTAATGGACGGTGCCCATAGAGTCTGGCACGCCCAATCTCAATGTCCAAATAGAAATAACATATCCGTGCACATAGGCGCATACAAAATAATAATAAATAATCGATGCCTCAATAGACATGACAAAATATAGGCGTGGCGCCTATCAAAATATAATCCATAGGTCGAATACTCGCTAGACTCCAATGCTTTCCTCCGCCACTGCTGCTATCTCTACACATCAACTGAAGCATTCACAATCGTTAGTAAAATAATACAATTAAACCGACAAAAGTGAATACCTAGCAGTCTTCAGCTACATAAATAAATCAACTGGTTAGAAATAAATCCTAACCTTAATTTATTACGAGTGCGCACTCTAACCTCATAAATGTTTATTAATTTAATATGCATTTTGCGGAATCACCCGCTATGGAATCACCCATGTACACACTAAATTAATGAAACGCCCGAAAAGGACAGGCGTCCCCATCAACTTCTCGCACAAAGAATCCACTTTGTGTATGAGCCCCGGTCATCTAAGTTTACGGAATCCACCGTAAAACCTCACGGTATCCACCGTGGAATATGCCTCCTGGCATCATCCAGTGACACTGCTATGCGACAATCTCAGTAGTGTACTCCTTGCCATGAATCCAGTTTACCATGCCAGGACAAAATACATAGAGGTACACTACCACTTCATTCGAGAGATGGTTCTTGCAAGAAAGGTTGATCTCATGCATGTGAGGACTGATGAGCAAGTTGTAGATATCTTTACCAAGTCTTTGGGTAAAGATAAGTTTTGTGGTTTTAGACAGCTACTTGGTGTGCAAATGCTGTCTTGAGCTTGAGAGGGAGTGTTAGAAGTCAAGCTCTCCCATCTGTCCGTCTTTATGTATGACCGACATCTGTGACAGCTAGTGTGCAGCTGTCTACATGTGACTACATTGAATAAGTCGGTTTAGCTAGTCAGTGATCTGACTAGAGTTAGTCAGTGAGTTAGTCAATCTAGTTACACTTACACTAGGTTACTCTTTGTAGTGTGGGTATTACTCTAGTGTTGAATAATGAAAGAGAAGAAGAAGAACCTTATGGTTCTCTGTTAGCTCCATCCCTATCTCTCTCTCCCCTCTTTAAACAGAAATATTTTGCAAAATCTGATTTAAATCATCCGTAGAAGTACTTGAAGCAGAAGTCGATGATGAAGCTAAAGTAGAGGACAAAGCAGGAATCGTAGAAGAGGCTGAAACTGATGCTGAAGTATCTCCCATCTTGAAATTTAAATGCGACGCTTTCATGTCGGGTTCACCAAAGATGTCGAGGGGTTTTTGAAAGCAAAGTCGCGACCACAGAGGACCTTGATGAATTTCAAGATAGAAGATCAATCATGTGAATAATCCAATGTCAAAGATTGGTCTCATCATCAACTGGTTCAGGCCTCCAGCTTCTTGAAATGGGGCATTCAAACTTGAATGTATGCAATACAAGTCGCCAACTTTGAATCATATAATTTTGGCAGCCACAAGGCAATCTCAGAACACAGTCAATAAAGTCTGCCCGAGCAAAAGCACTTGTAAGTTTTTCTATCCAGTGCGTAAGGTTTAAAATGGCAACTAAGCCAATCTTGAAGTTATACAAGGCTGTAGCTCACTCAGGGTGAGTTACAACCAGAAAAGCAGTCCATCTGATTGCTAGTCATTTCCTCTCATGGTGGCTTGACGTAGGATCGCTAGCTTACATACAATTCTGAATGAAATAAATAGCTTGCAACAATCATTGTAGTTTACATTTGATCAGTCTTGTTTTTACTGGTTGGTAAATTTTCCAGATCAATCTTCAATAAGTTACTGTGTTATCTAGGCCTTCACAGAACTACTTGAAATCCCGTGGCCAACCTATTCAACAGCCTTTTCCCTTTCACATTCATCTATCCAATCACTGTACACATCAATGGCTTCGCTGAGAGCATCAACTTGTGTGGTATATTTCTCCTGACAAATTCTACAAGAAACCTTCCCAAGACAGTTCCTATGGTCCATGTGGCATTCGACGCTACTTTCATGGTTTGCAAAAGGGCAACTGAAGACGGCATGCATAAAAGATCTTCCTCTACTTTCTAGTCCGACTCACAAGCAGCACATCATTTTGATCCCTTTTGACATCTGATTACACTGCTCCTGTGACATATCTACCAGAGGTTACTCAAACCAACAAGCTGTGCTGCGGAATGCTCGTTATGCCCTCTTAAATCTCTGAATAGAAACCTTCGACAAGCCGCCATTGCAGGTGATCTGGATTTTGGACCCTCCCCTTGTTTCCATTGCAGTAGATAGCTTATCATCTGCTAGATTCCAATCAGGATCAGAAAGCCCCCCAATTGATTACCACCAATCCTGTTCAGACCACACCCTCTTGCTTTCATTGCTTTTTCTTCACCAAATTCTCCACTTGTAAGGTTTCTTTGAATATCGGATCTTCATCTTGCCTTCACAAAGAAAGCTCCTTTCAAAATTTAAGATCTCCATCCGTCTGCGATCATCTTCACTTGAGGAGCTGACTTTTGATGATGATGTCTCATAATCTGAGCTACTATTTGAACCATCATCTGAATCAGAGCTTTCAGAGTCTGAATCAGAGTAGTATCTTCTTTTCTTCCTCTTGCTTCCCTCTTTTCAATGCCGTTTTTTCCCTCCTCCTCCTCGAATTGCTGTTCTTCTCCCCTTTTTGACTAGAAAAGCGGCCCCCTTTTTGACCAGAAAAGCGGCCCAGCCACTCCCAATTGAGCACTCCCTCCACAATAAAGTCCCCCAGGTTTTGCTGTGAAACAAGAACGCAATAGCCCATCTTCTATTACCACCTGATACAAAGGATGTGACATTTTGAAGAACTCTGGTTTCCTTGCAGACACAATCACCATCTCAAGAAGTGCTCGCCAATCCATGCCATCAGGAAGGTATCAATTGAAAGCATGCTACATCATCGTCTATTTTGGAAAGGCATTGTCTCTTGTGCCCCTGACAAATCTCACACAGTATTTTCTCTCCACCTGAATGGAGTGTGACCGATGCTTCTGCCCAGGTGTCCACTACGTTATGGTCCCTATGGCAAGTTCATGTTTGATAAATCTCAAAACCATCTGTTTTGAACCACCAGAAGCAATTAGGCTGTTGTCCCAAAGTGCAAATTTGGTAGCAAGTACTTGCTCAGGTGTAATATTGTGTTAGTTATGATCAAGCTGCTAGACAGAAATGGTATGAGCCAACATTAGGACGCTGACCCACAGCTCTTACATAGCTTGTCCTAACCAATCTTATGTGTTCGATCTCATCAACGCAGTGCTGCAGTCCAGCATCCATATAGATGCTGGACATCAAAACATATGGACCCACCTCAACAAGCCTTAGTGCCATTGCATTATCAAAAGCCCATCTTGCTACCCTCACATTGCCATATTTATGGCATGCTCCCAAAACACACATCCAGATGGCCCAGTTAGTCTACATTGGCATTTGCAATAATAGAAGTCTCATTCTACCAAACTCTCCTGCCCGTGCAAGGAGGTCTATCATAGCCACATAATGCTTCAAGTTTGGAATTATGTCATATTGCCTGCTCACAGATTCAAACAGCTCAACCCCTTTGTCAACAAAGCCAGCATGACTACAAGCAAAGAGAAGTAAAAGAAAAGTGACTCCATTGGGTGTCACTCCTGCTCCTTGCATTTCTTGGAACACTTTCAAGATTGCAAGAAGATTCCCTTCTTGTGCATAAATAGCAAGGTATGCAGTCCATGACACGACATCCCGCTGAGGCATTCTATCAAAGACTATTTGAGCATCTGCCATGCATGCACAGCCTCCATATGCTCGAATGATAGCTCTTCCCCAAATGGGAAGGTCATCACACCCTGTTACAACAACATTGAAGTGAAGTTGTCTACATATCTCTATGCTCCCTGTTGTCCTGCAGCCTTCCAAAGCACGCACTAATGCGGTTTAATCTAAAGCAACACCTTCTACTTTCATTTGCATGTACAGCTGTAAGGCGTTTTCTCCTTGGCCTGCTCTATATAGGTTGAAAGCATTGTACTCCATGACATGATGTTTCGAGCAGACATTCTGTCAAACATATCTTCCGCTTCCATAATGCTTCCACACTTGCTGTACATATTCAAAATTGCATTGCAGAGAAACATGTTTGAAAGAAAACTACACTTTTGTGCATCAGCCATCTGGTAGGTTTCCATACTTGGCATACATGCCAACTAGAGCATTACACAGAAGTTCCTCTTGCTCCAAACCCCTCTCCACTACACTGCCCACGCAGCACAAAATGCAAACACAACGACTAAGTATGTACAAAGTAACAAATGTCACACACACAACTTTTTGGTGGATTCCACACCTCGGATGCGCAGCAGTATGACAATAGTATCACCAAGAAATGGTATAACCCAGAATGAACTCAAAAGGTTATTTTAGCTTCATCACCCTCTCGTATACAAATATAATGATATCCTAATTTCAAGTCAATTTTGGTAAAGAACCTTGCCCCCTTGAGCTCATCAAGAAAATCATCTACTCCTAGGATTGGATACCTGTTCTTCATAATGATTTTGTTTAGATCCATGTAATCGATACACATCCTGAATGATCCTGTAATCTGCCTGTCTATTGGCTGTCCAAACACGTTTTAGTGGTCCTTCAAGAAATGAATCTAAGCATCGCTGCTCGACACTCCCATGGAATGTCACAGGGTTTGTCACCTAGGGTTTCTCGAGTCTACCTTGCAAAGGAACGTTCGTGGCCGAACCCACTAGGATCGACCTGAAATTTGTGTTCCTAGTGCACAAGGTCTCCTGACAGCATCCTAGCATTGGTCCTAGATATCCTACTTCACATAGAGATACCCAAGCCAAAGCAGATCCAATCTGAACTTGGTTCAAAGAGAATGGGAACCAAGAGGGATGTGCCGCTCAACCTCTCTGCCCATAGGGCATAGTCCCATTCCGATCCCCTAAAACGGCATGAATCAAGTTATAACCTAGCAATACCTAAGGTCGAATGATGGCAAAATCTTGTGAGAAGCCTCCAAGTTCTCTAGGACCACCCTGCCATAGGACGGACCCGTCCGGAGTTCCGCCCATCCGCTTCCCTTGATAGCTTTAGTTTTCTGATTAGATTCTATCACATTTATGTGCGACATTCAAAATCAACTTCCTTAATTAGGCCTTTTAGAGAACAGGGTTCGTTCGTGTAATTTATGGCACAAACACAAATAGAGAGCAAGCAATCCTTTGACAAACAAGTTAAAATTTTTTTCCTTAATTTATCTTCACATTAATCTTTGTCTCTTGCCCATACAGGAGAAATGATGTATCCATTTTTTCCAACAGAAGTACCTGGTCCAAATCACATGTCACCATAATTTCCATCCACTATTTAGAATAGGATCCTCCAACACCCTAGACTTTGGGCTCACGGCAATCTACAACTCCGCTTAGGATTAGGCAAGGGGTGTCCAAAGCTCCACCAGACCCCACATGACCTAGGAGTGAGTAAAAGCTTCTGTGGTTGGCCTTTTCACCACTCAATCTTTGGCCCATGAATCGAGTAGTGCCCTCTCGGAGTAATCCGTGATGAGATCTTGGAGATGATCCATCCATGCAAATATCCTTCCTTAATTAATCCAATTAAGAATCAAGCACAATCAAGGCAATTAGCCTAATGTCATCTTCCAAGGAAACATTCCTTTATTTTCCATGGCAACTTGTCATTGTAGACCCCTGCCATGCATTTACCATTAAACACAAGCACTTGGAATAATCATCCAGATCACATTCCAACAATCATTTTACTACAAAAACATTTAGGGTATTATTCGATGATCAACCAACAATTGATTGTATCTTTTTCCAAATAATGCAATAAAAGTCCCAATATCATTTCTATCGCATACCTGCTCTCCCCCTTGGGATCAAAGAGCAATTCTATGCAAAATTTACCTAACACTCCTTTCTTCGGATAAGGCATATGTTAGGGTCTCAAACACTCAACATTACATAAGTTTTATTATTCACTTTCATTGATTGATAACCAAGCCTTCTTCTCAACAAGTACAAAAGCGTCGGTATTTCCTTCGACTTGGGATTTCCTAATCCCTAGATTTCTTGCCTTTGAGGCCTGGGGATGTTGCTTGCATCTAGCCCAATTCCCGAATAGGATTGACAAACATAGTTGCTATTGGGCGACAGATCTCAAGGCATTGTAATTTTAATCATAATGATTGCTGCTTGTACTAGCTGAAGGGGATGCAATGGTAGTGGACAAGGAGAAGAGGAAGATGCGGGAGTCACAATGTACACGGGAAGGCCCAGAGGCCTTTTACCCCAACAACCTCCCACTTAAAGGCCAATGTGTCTGGGGAGTGAAAACAAAGAAAAGAAAAAAAAGACAAGGTGAGGAATCATGACATCTCACCCAACGCCCAATCGGAAAGCGAGTTGTGCAAGAACTGTCCAGAACCTCTGCAAAAGAAGAGTTAAGCATCCCTGAGTCCATGACATCCAGGAGATAAGCGATCCTGCAGCTCCATACAATGGAGAAATCCAAGAATGCTTCTCATGAAGCAAGCACAACTCATCAGTGTATGGCTATAAAGCATTAGAGTCGCACATAGCATCATCGTAGCACATACAAGACAACTGAGAGTAGTCATCCAGAGTCAATCACTAAAAGAGAGCCACCGACGGGGTCTCAAGACTACATGTGGCCTTAGCAAAGTAGAAGATTGACATATGGCTGGCTATCTAGCCTGCAAAACTACAAGAAAATGACTCTCATGGGCTTGCAAGGGGTCTAGCAATTGACCATCAACATCATGACCGTGACTGCTATGCATAGCTATGTCATCTGGGCCAATAAGTGCCTCATTTTCAGCATAAACAACTTGTTGTAATGGCACTATAGTTGCTTTAAAATCATCCACAAAGCATACTAAACTCTCATCAAGATGCCTGAGAGGTGTCTGCGTCTCCTCATAGAAGATAGCATGACGGCTACGTATGACCTGCTGAGAGCGGCTTTTTGAACCTAGGATGTGCCTAAAATTTGCCAAAAAATCTGGAATTTAGGGGAAAAATATTCAACGTTGAAGGCGGTGGCTCCAGCTAGGACGATTTTAAGCACCAAGCGAAAGACGGCTTTTAAAAGGTGCCCGAGTGACACTTGTGGATTTTTGATAATTTTTCAGATTGCCGTGCGGGTTGTTAGGAGTTGCCAGTCAATGCGGGATGTCAAGCTGGACGCCCAGGATTTTTCAGAGCTCGAATCGGGAGCCAGGACGGGGAAATGGCCACAAATGGGGCAAGATATGAAAAGGTGGACATTGGAGAAGACCAAAAGGGGTGCCTTTTGGGAGCTTTGGAAACCCTCAAGGGATTCGTAAAAGCATAACTAGTTGGTATGACGATCACTTCAAAGTGTTAGATAGGGTTTAGTACGTTAAAAATTTTGCCTAGTATCGCACTTGGGACGCCAAGTCAAGACTTTTGATCCCAAAGGTCCTACCCACGTTCATAGAACGTTAGGGTTAGCTAAACGCCCATGCAACAACGATCTAGGGTTTTACCCTAAGGATCATTTGGTCAAATACTAGACTTCCGTTGAGTTAAGAAACCCTAGGGCGAAACGTTATTGGCCTAGTAAGATTAGGGATTGGGTTGGGTAAGAAGACATCCCAAACCCTACAGCTTGACTAAACATATTTCTTGACCAAGGAACATCGTTTGATGGGAGAAATGATCCTGCAAGTCAGATGCGACCCTATGCAACAAGTTGCAATGTTGCATGGTTTTGTGTTAAATCACAAAGTAGAGTTGCCACTCCTTAGAACAAGGTTGGCAGGTTCTAGTGCAGGTCTAACTTGCAAGAGGGTGAGTAATCTTGCTACTGAATTGCCAAGTTAGGGTAACGAGCAATTGACTAATTCAAGTTAGGGCGATGAGGTTGCCCAGGAATTACTGTCTTAATGTAAGGAACCGAAGGTGTTTGTTAATTGGGTTAACAGGGTATAAACCTTAACCCAAGGATAAAAGGGTAAAAAAACAAACCCTTGGGAATCTTGCGAAGTCGCAATTGATCCCGGATCGGATGTTGGATGCATTCAGAGAAGAGGATTCACACCTTAGCAGTTGGCCAAATAAACGACCACTGGATTGATTGTGTTTGTATATGTTAGGAGCACTATTTATACTTCTTTGCTCAAGGAACTAAAGATGGAAAGATAATTAATGCTTCAGGTTGAAGGCCTGGAGGGAGAGGCATCATTAGTTACCCCCGACTGTCTTCCTGACCCTAATCAAGGGGGTTGTTAGCCACGCCGGGAACGCCGACCGAACTCGCCGCGAGAGGTCTCTCTGTTGGGTGCTACTTGGAGCAAGAGGATGCTTGGGAGCCAGGGGGGTCTGGCCATAAATCCCTTGCCTTCCGAGTCCTGTGCAAGAGGCCGACGTGACTTGGGATTGGATCTCGAGGCCCGCATACTAGTCTACGGGCAGAAACTTGGATTAGTAATCCCTGAGGATTGTTGGATTGCCTTCGAGCAGATTATGGATTGCCTTCGGGCGGATTATGGATAGCCGTCAGGCTGGATTATATGATGTATTCCAAAGATTGATAAATAAGATCAATTGTTGAAAAGAAACTTGTTTGACATTGTTTTTCTATGTTACTGCTAAGATTACATGAAGGAACCAATGACTAATTGGCTAATTAAGGAAGCTGTTTTATGCGTGTCCAACTAAATGTGGTAGGTAATTAGAAAACTAAAGCAACCTCGAGGAAAGTGCGGTGGATGTGGCCATGGGTCCGTCCTATACGGGTGGGTGGTTCCGATTGGCCGGGAACTTTTCTCGAAGGAAATTGATGGCAAGGAACATTGACCTAGAATCTAGGATACTAGAGTCCTGATTTATGCTGTTTTAGGGGAACGGAATGGGACTATGCCTTATGGGCAGAGAGGTCGAGCTTTGCATCCCTCCCATTTTCCATTCTCCTTGAACCAAGTGCAGCATGGATCCGCTTCGACCCTGATGTTTTTTCGTAAAGTAGTTCACGCTAGCTATCATTCTACCACTAGGGAAACCCTGATTCAGGTTGATCCTAAGTGGGAACGGCCGGAATGCTTCTGCTTCGTGGTAGACTCGGGAAGACCTAGATTGCAAATCCCGTGAAATTCCATGGGAGTGCCGGGCAGCGCTTTCTAGACTCTCTTCCCGATGGGCTGCTAAGACGTGTCCTACGAGCGATTAAGTGGACACGTTACATAGCCATTAAATTAATATCAAATCCATGGTCTAAGAGTGCAATACATGGTGTTTCTTTTTCTCCAATTTTGACGATTGTCTCCTTTGTTTCTCTTGCCCAATGCATATGGGAGTAGTGATTGCTTGGAATGAATTGAGCTTCTTCCTCATCATGCATGTGCTGTAGACGACCTTCTTTTTGAGAGGCAGGCTGCCCAACTGGTTTGGACCAGCCAACCATTACATTTTCAGCCTTTACTTCTTCAATTTCTGCTTCCACGCTTTCTTTATCTTCAGCTTCAATTTTGCTACAATTAATTCTTTAACTGCTTCAAGCTGAATTCCTTGTGCATTCAGTTTCTCTTCATCCTGCACAAATACTCGAAGAGCTTACAAAAAAGCATATACTGTTTCGTCATCATCACCAACATATTGTCTTTTTCTTTTGATTACATTAATAATTACATCATGAATTCACATTTGGCAATTCCAAGAATTTTGCCTAAGGTAAACTCAATTTTACTTCCTAGAATTCATTCTTCTAGGACTCATTTGAGATTGGTTGCAGTTTGTATGTCAGACTGCAATTTGTGTCCTAGCTGCTTGCCTTTCTTCTTTCCTTTGGCCTTCTTATTTTGTGGCACATCTTCCATCTCTTGATTTGGGGTTGTATTTTCAGCAGGCTTTAGTTGTTCAAGCATTCTTCTAGTTACCCGTTTCGGAGGGCCAGAAGGGAAAGGGCCAGGTTCATCTTCTCTTTTCTTCAACCAAGACTTCTTTATGATTGGCGCTTCAGCCAAATGTGCAAAGGAAAAAAAATAATCTACTAGTTCTTCCCAACCAGTTATTCCTCGAATGCACTGACTAGCGTTAGTCAAATCATCTTTGGCTGCTTTGTCACGTTCCATTTGATCTAATGCCTACATCCATATTTAGATTGCACATCAGCTTTACATGCTTTCAAATTAGATTTAGTTGGATCAATTTGCAGCCCATAAGTAGCTACATCAATTGCTACGTAGGCATTCTTTACAACTAAATCTTCTAATCTTTTCTTCATTCTACCATTGCCAAAATTTGGCTCCAATGGAAGACCAGTTTCAACTGCATGAAGTTTTCCTTCTTTCCAAAAGATGAGCATTTTCTCAACATACAAGCAAATGAAAAAAAAGAAATTTTGACCATTAAATTGTTTTAATTCTTGCCCAACTTCTTCTAGGGCATTGATAGCTATGGAATCAATCTTCTCTTTATGACTTGATTGTTAGGCACCTTCTACAACCACGAATGTTGACATGCAAGAGAAGAAATTCCTTCTCAAGCAAATTAAGGCACCTGAGTTTGATGGAAAAGGGATAGATGTCGCAACCGAGGCGGAGATATGGATTGAGTCGATGGATGACTATTTCTCTACTACAAAAACTGCCTCCACAAATCAAGCAATGATAGCCAAAATTAAGTTGGTTGGTCAGGCTCGGATATGGTGAAAGCAATGGTGCAAGGATCAAGGTGTTTTTGAAGCTGCTACCACTTGGGTTTAGCTAAAGATGCTGTATGCGGACGATACCTTCCACCAACGTACTAGACTTTGAGGATGAATGAATTCTTCAAGCTCAAGTAGCTGGAATTAACCAAGAATTAACCTTGGAAGCCTACTACTCAAAGTTTGTAACCCTACTAAAATACACACTGCCTACGGATATTGCATAGCAAGTATCCAAGTTTTATCATGGCTTTAACACTCCTCTAAACCACTATCTTGAGGCAATGCATCCAACAAAATTGCAAGATGCATTGCTTCGAGCAAAGCCAATCATTCAAGAACTTAATTCGGACAAGTGTGACAAAGATGATTCCCGAGATCGGGACAAGAGATGCCACACGTGCGGAGAGATAGGGCACATCCGTGTACGAGATGTCCCTACTACCAATGCTACCACTGCAATGAGCTAGGGCACATCCAAGTAGACTACCTTGACTAGAAGATATGGAGCCACCAAGGAAACGAAGCTACACAAGTGCAGTCTATGGATATATAGAGGAGTGAGATAAAGACAAAGACCTAGAGCCTACTACACCTCTTCAAGATGACTAGAAATCCACGAAGTTTTATCGACATGTCATACAAATTATATTGGGAATAAACCTTATCCTTGTAACTAGAGTTAACCCAAGTAATATGAGTTGCACTACTTGAGTCATTACGAGTAGTGCATCGGATGCATGGTGGGTCCTAACCCACAAGTCTTAAGCCCCATTAATGCTTGTCTTCCCCAGTTTCTTCTGAGACGAGGACATCTCAAGTTCTCTAAGGAGGAGAGGATGTATTATTTCGTAGGAAAATCCCCTATTTTAGATAAAGAAATTAAAAAAAAATCCCCCTCTCGATACTGCCATCTGGCGAAGGGAGGGGGAGCCACAGAGATCAGTCGACATGGAGAGGATGACAATGAGGGGAAGGAGGAAGACAATGACACAAAGATGAAGGCGAGGGGGAGGCCACGTGGCCTACACCCCTCCCCCCTAACTCTTGACCAGTCTACCATGCGTGCTAACAGGTGGTGGGTGGGGGGAAGATGCCACCACCACCACCACTTCATACCACTCTCCCTCCTATAAAACACCCACCATCGTCAAGAGAAAAAAAAAGCCTTGGAGGAGGCCTTGACCTGTTGCTACTTTGACAAAGAGAGAGAGAGAGAGGGAGAGAGAAGGGGAGAAAGAGAGAGGGAGAGAGAGAGAGAGGAAGAAGAAGAAGAAGAAGAAGAAGAAGAAGAAGAAGAAGAAGAAGAAGAGACGTAAGAAGAGAGAGAAAAAGAAAAAGAAGAAGAGAGGTGAGAAGAGAGAGAAGAATAAGGAGAAGAAGACAAAGAAGAGGAAGAAGAAATAGAGGTAAGAAGAAGAAGAAGAAGAAGAAGAAGAAGAATAATAAGAAGAAGAAGAAGAAGAAGAAGAAGAAGAAGAAGAGGAGGAGGGAGAGGGAGAGGGAGAGGGAGAGAGAGTGACTGAGTGAGTGAGAGGGAGAAAGACTCCTTGAAGGTTCTCCCCTTCACCTCCTTGGAGGTTCTCCCCTTCCCCTCCTTGGAGGGTGTCCGCAAGCGTTCCTTCTCTTCCCATTGCCATGAACCCATACCCCGTTTCCACAAGTTTATCCTTCAATGGCAAGCTCATTAAGCTCCCAATTGACCCCACTAATTGAGTACAAGGTGCAAAAGTCTTGTGCGACTTGCGCTTGAGGGAGATGAAGATCGAGAATGGCCCCCAAGCAGAAAGTGCCAACGCAAATGGCAAAACCCCACGACAAGCAATGAAGCCTCAGGCGAGGGCAACACTGCCAATCGGACGGTGGTATCGATCGTAAGTAACGTATTTCTAGATTGATGAATGGTTTCTTTGATTCTTGCATAAGATGCATTAGACTCGCACAAGAATGGTTTATTGAAAAGGATAAATTCATCACAAACATTCGAAAGGTGGAGTTTGCAAAGTTCTTGCATCAAGAGAAGCAAATTGCAACTAGTGGCTATGCAACAAATTCGTACATAGCATAAATAGCATTTAAGACTCCAAGGTATTGTCGACTCTCCTTTTCTAGAAAATAATAGATAAGCATTTATACCACACTAAAAGTACGTTGAGCTTGCATGCTTGACAGATCACATGGTAAGTAATCTATCCTATAAAAGAAACATTTTGAAACTCTAGTGCATAGTTAACACAAACAATGATCATAAGGATTAGAACTAAGGCGCCTTGAGATCCATCCCATAGCAACTATGTTTATCAATCCTATTCGGGGTTGGTCTAGATGCAACAAAAACTCCAGGGCTAATGAAAAGCTCAAGGAATTAGAAAACCCTAAGTCAAAGGAATGACTGATGCCTTTGTACTTGTTGGAAAGAAGGATGGGTTATCGATCAATGTAAGTGATTAATAGAACTTATGTCTTGTATAATGTTTGAAACCTTAACATATGCCTTAGATGAAAGAAGGGTATGCTAAGTTAATTTTATGTAAAACCACTCCTGATCCCAAGGGGGAGAGTAAATATGCAATGAAAAGGTTATCACAACTATTCTTGCAATGTTTGGAAAAGAACACCATTGTTTTTGTTGATTGATCGAATAATGTCCTAAATGCTTTTCCATTAAACTGATTGTAAGATGTGATTTGGATGATTATTCCAAGTGCTTGTGTCTAATGGTAAATACATGGCAGGGTCAGTGATGAAAAGCTGCCATGGGGAAATAAAGGAATGTTTTCTTGGAAGATGATGTTAGGTTGATTGCCTGGATTATGCTTGATTCTTAATTGGATTAATTAAGGAAGGATATTTTGTGCAGGTGGATCATCTCCGAGGTCACACCGCATTTCAACCCAAAAGGGCACTGCTTGATTCATAGGCCGAAGGCCGAGTGGTGAAAAGGCCAACCACAAAAGTTGTGTCTCACTCCTAGGTTGCTTGGGGTCAGTGGAGGTCTGGACACCCCTTGCCTAGTCCGGAATGGAGTTGTAGACTTCTGTGAGCCCAACCTCTAGGGCGTTGGAAGATCCTATTCTAAATAATGGATGAAAATTATGGTGCCATGTGATTTGGACCGAGTACTTCTGTTGGACATAAGGGATACATAAATTCTCTTGTATGGGCAGGAAACAAAGATTAACATGAAGATAAGTCAATAATTTTGTTTGAACTTGTTTGTCAAAGAATTTCTTGCTCTGTGTTCGTGTCTG
This sequence comes from Lygodium microphyllum, assembly GCF_053477565.2. Classification (NCBI taxonomy): domain Eukaryota; kingdom Viridiplantae; phylum Streptophyta; class Polypodiopsida; order Schizaeales; family Lygodiaceae; genus Lygodium; species Lygodium microphyllum. The sequence continues at coordinate 93,637,837 of NC_141158.1, read as the reverse complement.
TGCCATAAATCATGCAAACGAACCCTGTTCCCTAAAAGGACTAATTAAGAAAGCTGACTTTTAAATGTCACACATAAATGTGATAGGACCTAATTAGAAAATTAAAGCTATTAAGGGAAGCGGGTGGACGGGTCTAACCTACGGCAGGGTGGCCCCAGAGAATTGGGAGGCTTCTCACAAGGTTTTTCCATCATTTTGACCTTTAGGTATTGTTAAGCTAGAGCCTAACTCATGCTGTTTTAGGGGACCAGAATGGGACTATGCCCTACGGGAAGAGAGTTCGAGCGGCACATCCCTCTCGTCTCCTATTCTCCTTGAACCAAGTGTGGCATGGGTCTGCTTTGCCTTAGGTATCTCTACGTAAAGTAGGATGTACAGGATCCAATGCTTCAATGCTGTTAGGAGAACTTGACCACTAGGAACCCACATTTCAGGTCGATCCTAGTGGGTTCACGACCGCGGATGTTTCGTTGCGATGCGAACTCAAATAACCCTAGGCGACAAACCCCATGAAATTCCATGGGAGTGTTGGGCGGCATTGCTGAGACTTGTCTCTTGATAGACCACTAAAAACGTACGTGGAAAGACGATAGGCGGGCACATTACACAAAGTCCATTTGACCTCCCATTTAATGGTTGCAAGGTTTAGCATTATGAAGCAACTACCTAGTCTAGAAGTGAGAAAGCAAGTGAGAGAGGCCAAAGCAATAGTTTTTAATGCCAAAAAGTGGCTCGTCTAGTCACATTGCGAATCTAAGGTCATTTGCTCCTCCATCTAGTAGCCCAAAAGCACTTGCGGGATAGTATGAATGCACTAGATATCATGACATGTAGAACTTGCATCATTTAAGTTTAAAGAGATAACAACACGGATTAGTCCGGTGTTATTTCTAAGAAATGCAGCACTTTATAGAGGTGTTGCACTAGCTGTGTGTGAGGTAGCATGGTTCATGAAGCTTCTTGATTATTTGGGCATGTAGGAAGTCACGTCTGTCATACTCTCTGATAACATGAGTAGTGTGCTCCTAGCCAGTAACCTTGTCTATCATACTAGGACTAAGCACATTGAAGTACACTATCACTTTATTAGAGAAAAAGTGATTGTAGGTGACATTGATTTGGTCCATGTGAGGACAAAAGACCAAGTTGTAGATATCTTTACCAAGTCATTGGGTAAAGATAAGTTTGTGCATTTCATAGAGCTACTTGGAGTGAAGTACCCCACTTGAGCTTGAGGGGGAGTGTTGAGATTCAAGCTCATAGTCTTGCCTTAGTTGAATAAGGTTAAGTCATACTGACTTAATCATGGTCAGAACTATGTTACTGCTTAGTGTATGTGTGCTGTAATTGAGTTGACTACACTGTGTGGAATATGATGGGATGAACAGGGAGCATGACTGCTACCCTTCTTGCCTTTGAACCTGTCTAGCACATGACTAAAACAAGAAACCATTAACCGCACATGTACTAAACAGACAATTGGCCCTCTTGGCCTAATGAAATATAACACTTCACTACAAAACTGATCAACCCTCTTGGGCTAACGAGATGTGGACGTAATATCCAAAGCAGCTAGCCTTCCTAGCTTAAAACTAGATAGGCCATTTTAGTCCACGTAATACTGATATCCTTGGCATATACATCACACCCTATCAGACTACCCAGGGTGCCAAGGATATCAGAGGTCGACTAGCCCCATGGTACTCTTGCAAGTTAGCTAAAAGCTTGATCTTGTATTTTTTGATCTTAGGTTTTTTGTAGAGCTACAAGTCCAAGCCTTTCCACCAATAACTCATCAATAAGGCTGATCCCTTCTTGGACACTATGAGCTGAATGAATGACCTCAGTGGGCTTGCATGTCTCACATTTATTGTCATCTGAATAAACTGGTTGGTCAAGTGGCTGAGTGGCTCCTTTGGCAGAAATAATCATAGCTTTGTACTCATTCAAACCTCCCCTATTTGGGTTTTCACATAAATCAGTGCTGTGACCCAAACTAGGTAGAGCTTCAAGCACATCACATGAACAAGTGAGCTGTCTCCTTGCAGAAATGGTTGGAAGCTAGGATGCACTTGTATTGAGCGGGGAAAACTCCAAAAGTTTTCCCAACATCTCTGAATATGACCCTCATAATCAATGGCATGCATTTTTGCTTCCCTTAACGACTTAGGATTCCGCAGTTCCACTTGGATTTGCATATTAATCTCTAAGCCATTCACAAAGAGCTCGCATAGCACATCATCTGGTAATGCATTGGCTCTTCTTGGCCAAAGCCTAAGAGCACTATCAAAGGCTCTAGCATACTCTTTAACAGAAAGATAAGACTCCAGTCTAAATTGCATAAGCTCCCCTAAGACCTGAATCATAGGGAGCTGCTTTTCATACTCATCTAGAAATCTATCACAAGACTCCTCAAATGATTTGATTGACCCTCTTGGGAGGCTCCAGTACCATTTCCTTGCCTCTCCCTTTAGGGTAGTTGGAAATACGAGCAGCCGATGTATATCGTCAAACCCACTTGCAATGCAAGTTGGGCCATATTCTCTTAAATGAATCATCGGATCCTCATTTGGCAACCCATAAAACACTGGGAGATCCCTATAAAGAGGAGGAAATTTAGTCCTCCCCTTTGGGATCAACACCGGGTCATTAAAATCTTCATATTCATCATGATCTGGGTCCAGCCTCTTAGGATCTTTAACCTCTTCCATCCCCACCCTTTTCGGTGTAGGGAGGTTAATATCCTCATTGGCATCCCTTTCTGCTAACTCACTGAGTGGTCTAGGGAGTCCTATAAGTTTCAACATGTCATTTTGATCCCCTCTTAGAGGGTCTTCCATACCTTTCCCTTTAAAAGGAAAGTCCATTACGGGTTTATATAAGAGCTTTTGGTCCTTATCTAAAGCAGATTTATCATTACCACTTCTTAAAACTTGGGAACCGTGCCTTTTAAGCAACGGTTTTCCCTTGACAACTAGGGTTTCTAACATCCTTGTGATGCCTACTATGTCGTCATGGTGGCCCATTACACGGGATGTTTCAACCAAAGCATATTCCATCATATATCAGCACTTTCCCATGGCATTATGGCTTTAGCATGGTGACCTACTGATGCCATAACTACCCTAGTTTCCAACATGCTTGTTTCATGCCCTCTAAGTTGATGGATGGTTAAATATGATTTCTCTTCGGTAGACACCACACCAAGGCGAACCTCGGCCCATGCCATCGTATTAGAGGATGGGGTAACTACTAATGGGCTACTCTTTTCATCACATAAATTATCTTCTGCAGAGGACTCATGCTCTACATAACTAACTAAGTCCATTAGTAAGTTTTGTATAGGGAAAGCCAAGTTTTTCCATCCTTGAACAAACCCCATTTTATGGGTAATTTAGGGTCCCTTCAAACCCTAGATTCAAAAACCGCCACTTATAGGCAGCTCGCGGCAGACGCACCACTGATGGGACTTGAAATGGGCCGGCATTGGCTATGGCACTAGCCGGACCTCATGCTCATGACAGACAAATGCACCCTCATGGCCTCGTGGACCAGGAGCATCAATCTAATGCTAAAGGACAACCTGCCTTAAAGCCTAATCTATGCGTTTATAGTTTTTATCGTTTGGTAGTCCAAAGTCTCCCTTTCTACAAACTCCATAGAGGGAGAACCCATACACATTAGCAATAAATACTACGATCACATACATGGAGGCAACCTCTCGGTAGAAACACCGCGGCCCCACTACAGCTCTCCTACATCGCAGGGATTGGCCCCTTGATGCACTGCTCACATATAAAACAATCGAACACAAACTCCTCTCTTTCATATTTCTTATATTTCCAGGAGATATACCATGTGTCCTTACTAAATTGTCCCTTAGGAAACCGCCCCTCTATCCTACGGCAAGGGATAACCTCACACTCTCAATCGTGGGTCAAATTCCTAAGAAAACAATTGCTATGCAGTCCAGGAGCTTTTCCGTTGATACTACGAACCATGCATAGTGCATAATGTGAATGGTTTAGTGCACAAACAAAAGAAAATCAGCATTGTGCATCGTACGAAACCAATCTTTTCATGATTTCCATGCTAACGTTTATGTACTGCAAAGAGAAAAGACACCGAGCCTTACGCTCATGCTGCATTTCCCTTTATTTAAAAAAAACGGCTTATAGGCATGATGCAACACATAAACCAGATTTTAGTTTATACTTTGATGCTCAACCTCCCCTCTCACCCTACCGTTTAATGTTTTGCATTCGTTGATAGATGAAAGAGTCGTTTTATGTGTGTTTCCTTACAAAGAACGCGATAAACATGAGCGGAAACATAGAAACGAGGGTAAACTGAGGCCAACCTCGTGCTTTACCTTCATTATACGTTGCATAAACACACATGTAATTTTTTGGAATTTTCCTTTTACCATTTCCTAATTTTCTCCCATTTAAAACCCATTTTCACCATTTTTTGGTATTTTTTCTCTATTTTCTTCAATAAAAAATGACTAGAAATTGAGATTGATTGTGAGCTGTGGCTCTTAGGTTCCTTGACAGCAAAATTTCAGGGTTTTATAGGTATTATATCTCATATTTCCCATTTATTTTTGCAGAAAATCCCATTTTACCCCTTAAACGCGTGTTTTACGAGTTTTATGACATTAATTTCAGCCATATCACTTATGATTTTCTGATTTTCAGATTATACACTGTTGAAACTCATAGCAAACAGCATCATAATGCATAATCAGCCCATGGGAACAATGTTTCATCACACAAATAGCATAAAAACCCATTTTTTCTTCATAAAAATTAATTATCGCTTAGGCTCCATGTCTCGGGATCTCGGTTTGGTGCGGGACTGCGGGTCAGCCCACATTCAATGTCTAGCATCTTCAAAATCAGCAATCTTCATGTCTACAATGATCCGAAAGCAATCCGGTCCCAACCAGACAAGCTTTCCGTCGCCATTCTTCATTTTCCTCTTGCACACAAGAACAGCCCCTTAGGGGAGAGAGAGGGAGGAGAGAGAAAGACTAGATCTAGTTTTTCTCATTCCCACAGCCATTTCACCGGCGAAGATAGGTGATAAGACCTGCAAAGAGGGAGAAGATCAGGGGTATCATCGGTTGGATAGGGTGTTTGTAACCTGCCATCACCCCCATCATGAGAGAGGGCGCAAATTTCGGCATGATGTTGGCGTCTCCATCTCCACCTTCTTCATCTTCTCCACGTTTTTTGATCAAGGATGCATAAAATTTTTGAGGGGGGGTCCAAAGGCTCCAAAGGGCACCCCTTTTGGTCTTCTCCAATGTCCACCTTTTCATATCTTGCCCCATTTGTGGCCATTTCCTCGTCCTGGCTTCGATTTGAGTGCTGTAAATTTCTGCGCGTCCGGCTTGACATCTTGCATTCACTGGAAACTCCTGGCAACCCACATGGTAGTCTGAAAAATTATCAAAAATCAACAAGTATCGCTCGGGCGCCTTTTAAAAGTCGTATTTCACTTGATGCTTAAAATCGTTCTTAGTTGGAGTCGCCGCCTTCGATGTTAAATATTTTTCCCCTAAATTCCAAATTTTTGGCAAATTTTAGGCACATCCCGGGCTCAAAACTCCTCTCTCACAAGAGTTCTTGGTGGAGGGACTCTTGGAAAACTCAGTGATTTGATGCTTAACTCATAAATCTGATGGTTCCATTGGCTCCAAAAGGGGGGTAAAACGCCAAGACACTTGGTTGGAAAGATTTCAATTCACTCCTTCTTCTTTTCCTTGTTCGAAGTGCTATCTACTGCTTGTAGAGCGACCACGGCGCACGCGATTTCGCCAATCACTTTTCTTTATTTTTTCCTTTTTATAAAATCTCCAAAACTAACTAAAACATCACTTGTCTTTTCTTTTAAATGACATCTAGTTCTATCTTTTTAGGATAATATCTTAAATATACTTTTTTTAAACCATCCAAACTATATACATTAATACTAATGATTAATATGGCTCATAAGTCTTGTTCACGTTGTATTTTTCGTGAAGGGTGGCTATGGTCCTTGTCAATTCGAGAAAAATATCGGATTTACGACTCTCTATTTTTTAAAATATATTTTTAATTAAATAAAAATTATTAGCTATTAATGTTAGTTAGTTTTTACCTTAGTTGGTATTTAGTTAGTAATCCTACTAACTTATTACACAAAAGGTGACTGACTAGGCTGAGTAAACCCCATTTCTAGCAAGTCTTTAACGGGTTTCTCTACTTCTTCTCTCTCATACTTGGATAACTTTTAAGGAGGTTTATTGATGGGTTTAGTCTCAGGCATTAAATCAATAGGATGATCCACTTCTCGCTAAGGAGGCAATGATGTAAGTGGTTGAAATATGTCCTTAAACTCTTACAAAAGTTTACATAGACATGGATCTTGTGGCTTAGGTGAAGTAGATTGCTGATTTTCATTGCCTTTGATAGAAGAAGTGTGAAAATGCAAGACATAGCATTAATTTCCTTCTTCATCTTCTTCTTTGTTGATTATTTCCACTTGCTTTCTCTCTATGCCATTAAGTTTTACTTGCTGCCCATTCCAAGTAAACTCCATGAACATCTAATTTAGGTCCAAAGAAAAATTTCCAAGTTGTTTAAGTCAATTGTAGCCAATGATGATGTCAATAGGACCCATATCTAGGATAATCAAGTCCATCACAATAGTGCAAAATTGTGATAATTCAATAGAAGTCTGTCAGCATATCTCTTTACTCAGCTCTTGACACCATAAGCCACTTGTACCTTTAGTGGGGCATCTATTTCTTGAGGTAGTAACTTTAGCTCATACAATGATTTGGCATTGACAAAACTATGTGTGCTGCCCATATCAATGAGAATATGAGCAACCTTTGAATTTATAGTACCCTTGAACCAAAGTGTATTTTCACCTTTACAACCTATCCATGCATCCTGAGATATGGAACATAACGTGGGTTGATAAGAAACCATAGAAGGATCATCAATCTCTGATCCACCAGGGTCAAATGGATCACCTGGATCATAAGGGAAACTATTAACCAGCTCTAATTCCTCCTATATGTCCTGATCATCATGCTCATGTATCTCATCACAAGTAGGAACTGCCTCTACTTGCAAAAGATTTCCTTCTTGTGTCTCATCTTCATCAGAGTCTTTAATATTCAGCATATTAGAAATTGCCATATATCCTTTGCACTTTTGCTTGTTCTTAGGAGACCATTTCTCCCCATATTTATAGCATAGACCCTTGGATTTGTCATTGGGAAGTGACTTGTTGCTATTGTTATTGGGATATTGCTTAATTGCACCGTCAGCCCTCTTGAATTCTCATTTCGGATCAGCACTATATCTGAAATTATTGCCCTATTTTGAAGCATATGCTATAGGGTAAGTTGGAACCTTGCTGAAATTATTTTGAAACCTGCTTTCAGCTCCAAATCCCTCTCTTTGTTGGCTGGAACTACTGTCCAAATCTCATAGGCTGATTTGATTAACAATTCATTCCTATTTTGGGCTAAAATGAAGTCAAATATCTTCTATATTTCTGGCTGTACCTTTTAACATATTGAATGGATGCATGGATATTTGTAGGCTTGGCTGCCCCAACTTCATCTAAAAGGTCTGGATCAAGACCAAAAATGTATTTGTTTAGTTTGGCTGAATCAGAAATGCCTTCCACATACATGGAAAGGTTTAAGAACTAGCTGGAATACTCCCTCACTGTAGAAATCCTTTGCCTAAGATCATACCATTTCCTTTCAAGCCTTTCCTTCTCCATTGGTGACACGAACACTTTAGTCATGGCTGATTTGAAGTTCTCCCAAGACTCAAAATTCTCCCCAATCTTGCTCATGTATCTCCACCACATATGCGCATATCCCTTTAGCTGTAGGGTTGCATAACAAATCTTTGTTTGATCATTGCATGGGTAGAGAGTGAAATACATTTCCAATTTGTTGATCCATTCCTCAAGTTTGGTTGGTGAGGGATTATCTCCTTTGAAATTGGATATGCTGATCTTGTCCTCGTATTCCTTGTCATAATAACTCCATATTTGGGATTTTGGGAATTTCCCATCAATATGGGAAAACCAAATCAAAATGGATTTCATGAATTTTGAGAATTTCATTAATTTGGAACTTGGTGCAATGGAATGTATTACTACTTATGGTTGTTTCCAAGAGATTGAAAAAAACTCAAAAAGGTGGTGTTAATAAATACCTTAGTTTTAATATCCTTGAAAATATTCAAGGAAAATCTTCAATTGATGGATTCTTGTAGACTTTCTTTGACCTTCAATACAACCTTTGGGAAATTTTAACTTTTTTGGGAGATTTTGTACCTTTTTTCATCCAAGAGAAGACAATGCTATCTATTGTTTCCCATCGTTCATGATCTTTTTTGTTGCACATCCAATATTTATCCCAACAATTAAAATACACCTCTGCATCTGTAGCATTTTGACGACTACAAATTGGTGCCCAATATTGTATATGTACCTTGTTGAAGTTTTTGGAATTTCTATTTGTATCGACCTTACTTTTTGCAACATCAAGCCATATTGGATATACTAGATTTGAAGGTCTAACAAGCACAAAGTCATCTTTCTTAACATTAAGCATTGGTTCAAATGCAAGTTTTGGTCGTTTGATTAGAGGACCACAATAGTGATCATTAACCTCTTCCAATCCAATAAAGTCACCTCTTCCAATCCAATAGTGATCATTCACCTCTTCCAATCCAATAAAGTCATCTGCATTATCTACATCTATATTGGTTACATCACTTTGTGTTCTTGGCCTGAAAAATAAATCTTCTTGGACATTTGGAGTTTTAAGAGTGTAGATCATATGTTTCCAATAATCAATCACTAGTGTTAGAAACTTTGTGAAATCTACTTTAGGTCCTTTTACATTTGACCATCTTTCCCAATACTTCAAATAATCTTTAACTCCACTTACTACTTCTTGATGATCCTTAACGTACTTAAACATGGTCAGTAACATTGGAACACCCTTTGGAAGAGTAGGCTTTCTTGCAAGGTCTCTCTTCCATAATTCAATGCCACCTTCTCTTGGTAACCAGTATGGGGACTTTGGATGGATCTTGTATTGCATGACAGGTGTATCTCCTTGCATATAAAATCAGAATTGAAGAGGTTTTGAGTGACCAAAAAGTGTATTTTTGGAATCACATAAGTATCCCTCAATGTATCTCTTAAAGTCAGGCACATGTGTCAATAAGAAAGGTGTAGGACTTGTCATCTGGCATGATTGAAAATATTGCATAAGATGAGGAAAAGTGAAGGTCATGCTCGTCCTTAGCTTCTCTAAAAATTTGCTGAACATTGCATTAATGTCTTCATGTGTATGACCCACCATGAGAAACCCAAGCTGGATCATCTTGAATGTTCCTCGTGCAACAAGCAATGATAGATATGCAAAGAGATAGCAATTTTTATTTTCTGAGATCCACAATTATCAAGTTGAAGTAGTAAGTTCTCTGGCAATTGTTTGAAATGATGATGGCCATCCTATGGTGTATTATATTCCATGCATGATTTGTTTTGTGCAACACCTTGATGGTGGTCTAGTGCTTTTTTCGAGTTGAGGGCATTTAGTAGCATAGAGGTTGCTCTCGACATTCCATCTACTTGTAGATCACCATTTTCATGCCTATGTAGTTGCTCCAAGTTCCTAAGCACAACGACAATGAGGCCGTTGCTCCAAGTTCCTAAAGCACAACGACAATGAGGCAATTGTGAAGTTAGGATCGTGAGGCCATAGATCGAGTGAGAAATGTCCATATCTACCTTCTCCATGTCCATGTTTAATCATGCTTATTAAAGAAATGGGTAGTTGAGTAGATTTTTCAGTTTCTTTTGATTGAAGGCTTAACCTAGGAATAGCTGTCTTTTGCTGGTCCATTTTATCATGTATGATGCACAAGTTTTTATCCAGATCTAATGCTGAGGCCAAGCGCCAACTGTAGTATATGTTCCGACAACTTTATTATTGTAGCATGTGACATTGACACTTCTTTAGAAGCACATTTCACTCTTGAAGACACTATTGCTGCAAGTTGCTCTTTGATCTCTAAGCAAATGCTACATTTTGAGAACTCACTTGTCTTTGCTAAGGTTACATGTTTGAACTCTGTGTTCCAAATACAATTGAAGGTGGACGAGGACATTTTCTTACATCCAATACCACTCAATATTATATTTACTTCTACCCATATATCTACCTGCTTGTAAACATCTAGGATGACCAATTGTGTCTCCCTTGATCCATCTTGCATTGTTCTACTCTTGTGTGGCATTTTCTCTACGTTCTTCTTAACAAAGTCTCTAAGGATGGCTCTTCCCATCTTTGAGTGATCCCAAGCTGCTCTTATTTACCCCTTGTTTCCATGCATTGCCCTCCTAAAACCATGCTCAAATTGTATTTTGTACGCGTAAAAGGATGTCTTTGGGATTCCATGAATCTCATACCATGCCCTTCCACATACCACTTGTCCATTGAAGATGAAGCTGTACTTCCTTGTTCCCAAGTAATCAATCCTGCATGATGATTCAAACTTGTCATAAACAAAGTTTGTGCGATCTTCAAATTGCAATCCCCAAAAGTATTTAGGTAATTGTTGCATTACTTCTCTATCAGCAAACTGACAACACTTTTCTTGGCAACAATCAATCATGGAAACCTGTGAAATGGAGTCCATAGAAATCCTCAAGTTTGCTGCTTTAGGGGCAATAATTCAAGGCTTTCTACTGACCATACAATATGATCTCTTCTTATTGTTGTTGTAGTAGTGATGTTCTATCATCAAAGGTGACTTGTTTCATAGGCCATATTTCCAAAGTGACACAATGGAGGTTATCATCTATGTATGTTCCTGAGGTTTGATAAAGGGCTTTATCTACCACCACACCAACATCCCCTTCTCCTAGCAATTCAAAGTTTATCACATCATATGGAAAAGCCAATAATATAACACTTGTCCCAACACACAGTGTTGCCTTCTGTCCATAGCATCACTCTACGTTCTCTCCAACTTTCACGAATGCTAAGCACATCAATATCCTCAGAAGGTAGGACATGGTTTGATCTGTAATCATCTCCTCCGTCATGAATTGTTATTTAGTTTGAAACAACCACCACATCTTTCTTTCCCCATTTTGCAAAACCACCTACAGCTTCATGAACCTTCATTGCATCAATTGTTGGGAATGGCAAATATGCTGCTACATTTAAACATTTATCAACAATAGCCATTGAAATATATCCATCTTCAAGTGTTTCTCCATGGCATGTCTCATTTGGATATATTGCATGCACTCTCCCAAGTGCAACAATCTCATGATCAACTAGCAAATTCACAGTTTCTCCAAAATAAAATTTGTTATTCATGATACCTATACAAGTGAGAAAATGGAGATTTTATAATCTGTATGTTGTCACCTCTCAGAAAGAAGAAAATAGTAATGAAATTTCTAAATACAATGACTTATCAAATTTCATTGAAATAAAAAAAGCACTTAAACATTAGATAGAATGAGTCCAACATCCATAATAGAAAGTATTAATGGAAACATCGTACAGAAAGGGGATAGATTTGACCATATGGCCAAAAACAAACTTTCTCATGAACTATGACCTAAAGTAAATAAGAAATTTTTATTCTATTATTTTTAGTTACCCTTGATTTTACTTTATTTTATTAGCTACTCTTTGAGTAAGCAAAAAATTCATTGTGTGTTCTCATTTGGGAAAATATATAGCAGATGTTCAAAACTTGTACAATATCTATTCAACACTAGAACAATGATTAAAGTTATTTATATTGTGTATAGGAAAAGATTTAGCTACCTGGTCAAAAATCTATTGTATGTATTCCATACCATAGCAAATATAAAAATTATTTGTGATCCCCATAGGAGAAAACATAGTTAGATGATTGAAACCTTTGTTATATGTATTTCACAAGACAAAAAGGATAAAAGTTCATTGTGGTTTCCATAGAAAAATATTTAGCCAGATGGTCAAAATCTCAAGAAAAATACATACAACAAGGATAAAAGTTCATTGTGATCTTTATGGAAAAAGATTTAGCTAGATGGTCAAAACCTCTATTGCAACTATTTTACACAAGACTTAGGATTACAATTCTTTGTGATGTCCACAAGAAAAGATTTAGCCATATGGTCAAAACATGTATTCTATGTAACCTAGATGATATCAAGGATAATAATAGTTTGTGATGTCCATAGAACAAGATTTAGCCAAATGGTCAAAGCCTTTATTGTATGTCAACAAGGAAAAATAATCTATGTGATCTCCATTAGAAAATATTTGATCAAATGATCAAAACCTTTATTTCATGTATTCCACATGACAACAAGGATAAATATATTTTATGAGAAACTTTGATCTTGTGCTTAAATGTTGAAACCATGACCTCTAAAGAATATGAGATTTCATTCCCTATGACACAAAGCTATAAAGATTGAGGAAATTTCAGCATCAATTAGAAGCTATTTGAGAAGGAAATCTAATTTTTATCATGGTTGAATATTTATAAATTTTATACTACCTACTTGTTGATAATAGTAAAATGTATCATATTACGTTTTATTTTTAAGTTATACTATTTTAGTCTAAATCATGTTATATTAGTATATCGTACAATGTACATATTATGGAATTGAGTATATATATATATATAAAATAATTAATAAATATAATTAAAATATATTAAATCATATTTTGTAAGATTATGTATATTTAATGTATCTAATATGTAATGTGTAATATCATTGAGGATTTTGAAGCCACCTTAGTGATAGTTTGAGAGAAGAATCTCTAGCAGGGTAGGATAGAGAGTATGTAGGCAAAATCTCTAGTTGTGGAAATAGGGAAAATATCCCAATGGTGGGTTCTTAAGGAGGGGCGAGGGGGAAGAAGCGGGTCTAGGAGAAATTTCCCTGGTGAGAGTTTGAGGGAAACATCCTCCTCGGTGGAGAATTGGAAGCAATGACCCTAGTCGGGGTTTGGGGATAGCACCCCTTGTAGGGATTTGGGGGCAATGTGTAACATGTCCGCCTATTGGCTGTCACAACATGCTTTTAGTGGTCCATCCAGAGACAAGTCTAAGCGATGTCGCCCGACACTCCCATGGAATGTCACGGGGTTTGTTGCCTAGGGTTTCCCGAGTCCGCCTTGCAACGGAACGTTCATGGCCAAACCCACTAGGATCGACCTGAAATCTGGGTTCCTAGGGCCAAGGTCTCCTAACATCATTCTAGTGTCGGGTTTTGGACATCCTACTTTACGCAGAGATACCCAATTCAAAGCAAATCTATATTGCACGTGGTTCAAAGAGAATGGGAAACGAGAGGGATGTGCCGCTCAACCTCTCTACTTGTAGGGCATAGCCCCATTTTGATCCCCTAAAACGGCATGAATCGGGTTCTAAGTTAATAATACCTAAAGTCGAATGGCGATAAATCCTTGTGAGAAGCCTCCTAGTTCTCTGGGACCACCTTGCCATAGGACGGACTCGTTAGGATTCTGCCCACCTGCTTCCCTTGATAGCTTTAGTTTTCTAATTAGATCCTACCACATTTATGTGTGAAATTTGAAATCAGCTTCATTAATTAATCCTTTTAGGGCACAGGGTTCATTTGCGTAATTTACAACACAGACATGAAAACAAAACAAGTAGTCCTTTTTGACAAACAAGTTCCTTAACTTATCTTCAAGTTAATCTTTGTCTCCTGCTCATACATGAGAAATTATGTATCCCTTCTATCCAACATAAATACATGGTCCAAATCACATGGCACCATAATTTCCATCCTTTATCTAGAATAGGATCTTTCAATGCTCTAGACGTTGGGCTCACGGTAGTCTACAGCTCCGTTCCGGACTCGGCAAGGGGTGTCTAGAGCTCCATTGACCCTAAGCGACCTAGGAGTGAGACACACTTTTCGTGGTTGGCCTTTTGACTACTCGACCTTTGGCCCATGAATCGAGCAATGCCCTCTCGGGCTAATCTGCATTGCGATCTTGGAGATGATCCACTTGTGCAAATATCCTTCCTTAATTAACCGATTAAGAATCAAGCATAAATAAGGCAATCAACCCTAATATCATCTTTTAGGAAAACATTGCTTTATTCCCATGGCAACTTGTCATTACAAATCCCTACCATGCATTCACCATCAACACAAGCCTTGGAATATTTATCCAAATTACAATGCAACAATCAATTGATTGAAAGAAAAACATATAGGGTTTTGTTCAATCAACCAACAAAACTAATGGTATTTTTCCTAAACAATACAATGATAGATGCGATAATAATTCCATCGCATATTCTCTCTCCCCCTTGGGATCAAAGAGCGTCTCTATGAAAAATTTTCTTAATACTCATATGTACAATTCTTAATGTCATTATTTTTACGATTATGCTATTCATAACCCCTGACCAATTGCTCTATCAATGAATAAACCATATGCAACTAAGTGCAAATTAACTTCCCTTGATACATGCACTTTGCAAACTTCATCTTTCAATTATATGAGAAGAGGCCTATCCCTTCCTATGACCTATTCTTGTCCATCATAGTATGGAGCCTAATGTATCTCATGCGAGAATCAAAGCAAGCATCTATCAATTTAGAAATACATTACTTACAACCGGAACTGCAGTTGGATTGATAGTGATGCCTTTGCCGCCCGAAGCTTCGTTGCTGGTTGCAGGATTGCCATCCGTATGCGACATTCTTCGCTTGGAGGCCCTCGTCCACAAGTAGACTAAAGAGATTAAGAAGGAGGAATAGATTTGAGATGGGAGAGTGTAAGAGAAGATGGTTAAGTTGAGGATCGAGATAGAGAGAATTGTGCAGCCTTTTGAGGTAACTCTTCTCTCTCTCTCTCTCTCTCTCTCTCTCTCGCTCTCTCTCTCTCTCTCTCTCTCTCTTCTCTCTCTCTTCTCTCTCTCTCTCTCTCACAATCTCTTGGAGGGGTATCCTTATCTCTACCTCTCTCTCGCAGCCTCTCGAGGTCTCCTTATGATCTCTTGTGCCTCCCCATGCCTCATATTTATAACGAATTAGAGAGGAGGGGATGAGATTGAGAACAAGAGTGGAGGAGCTCTTGGAAGAATTAGTGGTCTGATGCTTAGATAATAAATGTGATGGTTGCATTGGCTCCAAAAGGGGGGCAAGACCCCAAGACACTTACCAATACACTTGGTTAGAAAGTTCTCAGTTCACTCCTTCTTTTCTCTGTTCAAAGTGCTATCTACTGCCTGTAGACTACGATCGCGGCACGCGATTTCACCAATCACTTTTTTTTTCTTTTTATAAAATCTCCAAAACTAACTAAAACGTTACTTGTCTTTTCTTTTAAATGACATCTAGTTTTTTCTTTTTAGGATAATATCTAAAATATAGTATTTTTTGCCCAAAAATCTAATATTTTTGGACCATCCAAACTATGCACATTAATACTAGTGATTAATATGGCTCATAAGTCTCATTCATGTTGTAACTTCTGTGAAGGGTGGCTACGGTCCTTGTCAATCTGAGGAAAATATCAGATTCACGAATCTCGTTTTTAAAAAATATATTTTTAGTTATATAAAAATTATTAGCTATTAGCGTTAGTTAGTTTTTACCTTAGTTAGTCTTTAGTTAGCAATTTTACTAACTAGTTAGTAATTTTACTAACTTATTAACTGACTAAATAACTTTCGAACTAACCAACTAACTTTTATTGTGTGGAAATATTACACAGTGCTCCCGCGCCCCCTAGTGGGGTCGGGAAACACCCCTAGTGGGGGTTTAGGGGTAGCGCCCCCTGATGGGGGTTTGGGAGCAATGCCCCAAATAGGGGGTCTAGGGAGTACTGTCCCCCAAGTGGGGGTTTGGGGTCAATGCCCCCAGCGCAGGTCGAGGGGTAGCGCCCCTAATGGGGGTTTGGGGGCAATGCCCCCAACGGGGGGTAGTGCCCCCTTGTGGGGGTCCGGGGTAGGACCTCGGTGGGCATTTGGGGGCAATGCCCCCAACGGGGGGTCCAAGGGATATCACCTCCTTGTGGGGGTTTGAGGGCAATGCCCCCAGTGGCGGTTTTGGGGGGGACAATGCCCCTAGTGGGGTTTGGGGGCAATGCCCCCTACGCCGGGGTCCAAGGGCTACCGGTAGACCCTGACAAATGGTGTATAGCCATTACGTGATTTTTGAAAAATTTACAAATTAAAATCTTTAATAAAAGTAAAAAATAGATACAAAAATAAGATCTAAATCTACTCGTATTTCATAATAAGTTATGGTTATTCGAATAGCATGATACACTAAATGATTCCTTTCATGAGGTTGGTCTTTACAACTAACCATGATGTTTTTCAAAATGAGTTTCTCTTCCCCTCCCTCTCTCTTCCACGCAACTCCCTAACCTGAGTGTTTTCTCTATTGCGTTTTTACAGTTGCATGTTTTGCATCTCTATCTATCCCCGTGCTCTTCTCTGACTGCTCTCCACTATTTCATTTTCTCAAACTAAAAAAGATTGTGAAGTGAAAATTTTTGTTCGAATCAGGGTATTATAACCAAAACTACGCGCGTCTTCAAATCGGAAATCTTGCTCCAAGGGTTCAACAATTCAACAGGGTAGTGAATGATTGCCACTCCACAATATGTCTACTCTACTTCACGGGTGATTTTTGTTACATTGGCACACATTACTGAATTCTACTCTCCTTCTACTAATTACAACAAGTTTTCAACTATTCCATGCTTTATTTCTGATTTTGAGTTAAGCTACATTGATTTTGATCATTTCAACCCATACAATTACTACAAATCAAACTACTACTTTTTGTATGATTAGTATTGAATAATATTAAGATCAAACACAAAAAGCATTTTCTAAATAAAAATCATATATGAAAATTAAATGCAATCTTCATATCTGTAGCAATGAGATTAGACACTCACTCTTGAGAATTCAATGTCTTCTTCTTCTTCTTCTCGATTGCTTGATAGATCTTCTAGAGCACCTATCTTTATTCTGTCCGCTACCTTGCAAATGATAGCTTCTTTGTTATGAATATAAAAAAAAAGATTTCTTGCACTGTTGAAAATACTCTTTTTGCTGTGAGTATGAAATATATGATTTGTGTAATGTTGAAAAAACTCTCTTGGATGTGAAAATGGAATAAATCGTTTGTGCAATGCTTTTATCAATGAGTGCTTTCAAAATACTAACCTTTCTTTCTATTCTGTGATGTTATATACCTTAAGGTTTTGCCTCAAGGCTAAATCTAGTCTTATATTTCTTGTATCCTTAAGTAATATTAGAGTATTTTATCAATTTCTTATATATTGTATTATACTTTACTATATAGAACTTTCTATTATAGTGTATTTTTATAATAAGAGCATTTCCATTAGATTTTATGGTTACATTATTTATAATTTGCAATAAGCATATGGCTATACAATAATTACCAATACTCAATACGATTTTGCCATAGGATGTAATTTGATCTTCTAACAACAATATCACGATTTTTCATCAATCTATAGATTAGACCATATGGTCAAAAAATTTCTTACAATATAAGAAGCACTTTTTGTTATTTTATTCAATACAATCTGAGATTTGTCCATGAGGTCAAATCTTTTCTTATAATATAAGATGTAATTTTTGTTATTTTTCCCAATATACTATGAGATTTCGCCATGCAGCCAAATCTTCTCCTTAAGCTATCTCTTGGCCAAAATAAGGACTCTTGTAGTATCACAATATCTTGTAACAAATCAACCACTTTGTTCATTTTACTACAAGAATGATGTTTTGCCATTTGGTCAAATGCTTTCTTATATTATCAACCCTTACTTCCTTCCAAAAGGAAAGACTAGTTTCTACTTGGAATTCATTTCTATAATTTGGCCATGTGGTTAAATCTTGTCTTGTAACAAATAAACCACTTTTTTGGGAATTGATTCTGAAAAATTAATACTAAATCTATGGTGGGTTCAATCACACAAATTTTCGGTATGCCAGATTTGGCTGTATGGCAAAATCTTCTAAGAAAAATATCTTCTATATTATCTCCAAAAAGGAAGACCATGTTCTACTTGAAACTCCTTGATTACCTACTATATTTATAGGAAGTTTCACCATGTGATCGAAACTTGTTGTGCAACAAACAAGCCACTTTGTTTTCATAAACCATTTCTTTTATTTCAATTTTTCATAACTTCATGTCTATATGTTCATATATAAATATCATATTATTTTGCCACAACTTAGCCACTTTTTTCATTTCAGTACAAAATAAAAATTGGCCATATGGTCAAATCTTTCATTTTGTTATCAATGCTAGCATCCAAGAATCCCGCATTCTTATTTCATTCGGCCATATGATCAAATCTAATCTCATACATCTTGCAAATCACGAACCCACTTTCTCATTCCACTATAAAATAATATTTGGCTATATAGTCAAATCCAATTTCACAACATGTGGCAACAAATGAATCACTTTCTTCAAATGGTTATGAAACTAGATTTGTCCATATGGTTAAAAGTAGTTTATAGAAATATAGATATCTTATAGGTTTCACCATGATGTCAAATCTCCACCTTTCAAGTGTTTTTCACATTACCTTATATTGATATCTATGGGATTTTCTACATAGCCATATTTATTTATATGTGAATCTCATATCACAATAAACTGCATCCTCTCTTTAACTAGCCTTTAAAAACCATATGGTAAGAAACCATGGCAAAGTTTCTAATCTTATAGATAATTCTTATGACTAAATAGGATTTGACCACATGGCTAAAACCAATGACAATGTTTCTACAATAAAGCTCCTTTCAAGGGAAACTTACATGTATACTAACCAAAAGGTTAACTTTGGGCCAAATGGAATCGTGAGATTGCTACATCACCACATTGATATATGGGTGGATCTCATATTGGACTAAATCTCATTCTTTGATTAAAAAGGATTTGACCACATGGCCAAAAATCTTAGCAAAGTTTCTAGAGTATGATCCTTGCATAGGAAACTTACATGGAGAAGAAATCCAATGTTAACTTAGGGACAAAATCATCCATTACCTTTTCTACACAACCACAATGATTTTTCACTATATCCCATACCACACTCACACTCAACATTTCATTATCACTTGACCATTTGGTTAAGCTCATGGTCAAGTATCACAGTTAATAGAATTTGATCTTCTCACTGAAGTCCATGGCAAAGTTTTTACTATATGATTCTTGTAAGAGAAACATAATTAATGCTAACTTAGGGCTAGAATAATCCATGAGATTTGATACATAAGCACATATATTTATGGTTGGATCTCATACCACACTTAATCTCAAATTTCAATATTTCATTTTATGGAAGAGTCCCTTTGGTATTCGCTGGTTATTGGTGGTGAAAGGCGACTCATAGTTAGTGATCAACCAATTAAATGGGACCCATAGTGTAAGAGATTCCATTCTAAGGATGTGCCATTGTGCAACCTTGGATACCCTTGTGTATTGTGCCTGAGTCGCGACACGCTTTAGTAGTGCCTGAGTTTGATCTAAAAGACGCTACACCGGGTACTCCCATAGAATGTCATAGGGTTTTTTGATTAGCGAATCCCGAGTCTACTTAGAAATTTTCAAGATCACTCCTTCTTCTTCTTGTTCGAAGGGTTGTTTATTGTCTATAAATTGCGATCACAATGCATGCAATTTCGCCAATCCTTCTTTTTTGTATTAAATCTCCAAAACAAGTTGAAAAATACCACTTGATTTTTTTTTTACATGACATCCTGTTCTAGAAATCTCCATAGCTTTTTAGGATATTTACAATAAGTAATATCTAAAATATCTAAAATATGCTAGTTTTACCCAAAAATCTAATATTTTTGGACCATCCATACTATACACATTAACACTAGTGATTAATATATCTCATAACTCTCGTTCATGTTGTAACTTCCGTGGAGGGTGGCTATAGTCTTTGTCAATTCGAGAAAAATGTCAGATTATGACTCTCTATTTTCTTTTATATTTTTAATTAAATAAAAATGGTTAGTTATTAATGTTAGTTAGTTTTTACTTTAGTTATTCTTTAGCTAGTAACCTTACTAACTTATTAATTGAATAACTAACTTTCAAACTAACCAACTAAGTTTTAATTGCATGGAAGTATTACATCCTCCTCCCCTTAGAGAAATTGAGATGTCCTCATCTCGAGAGAAACCGTGGGTATTGTTGATGAAGAGAAATCTCATCTATCCATGTAGCATATTCTTGTTCAGGGTAGTCTCTCTATTGGATGAGATATTCCCTAAGAGTTCTACTTATCAATTGTCTCTCCCTAGTATCCAAGATTTTATTTGCCTGCAGTTCAAGGACTCCTTGGATAGGCATTACAATTTGTTGATCACTCAATATATGGCTAGGATGAATATATTTCTTTAATAGACTAACATGGAATACATTGAACTTTTACATTTTCAGGGAGTTGAAGTTTGTAAGCATTAGGTCCTAGGCTTTTGAGGATCATGTAGGGCCCGCAGTACCTTGGGCTAAGCATTTTAAACTCTCCCAAGGATAAGGAACTCTTCTTGGGTCATACACGAATGAAAACCATATCCCCCATCTGCATAAGCTTTCTGCCTATCCTTGGCAGTTTTGATGTCTTGCCTAATGGCCTTAACTTGTTCATCCATTTCTTCTAGCATCTTCTTGGAAGCCTCTAGCCTTAAAGTAGGGTCCAAGAAATTTAATGGACAATGGAAATCATGCCCTCATTTGAATTCTTTGCTAGAAGGAAGCATTGTAGGCGAACTCCACCAAGGGTAGATATTGGATCCACTTCTTGGGTTCGTGATAGCAATATGCTCTAAGCATATCTTCAATCACTTGATTGACCCTTTCTATTTGGCCATCAGTTTGAGGATGATAGGCCGTACTAAAATAGAGCTAAGTCCCAAATTTAGCTTCAAATATCCCTTTCCAAAAATGAGATATTATAGGGAGTCTCAATCTCACTGATGATCCTATTGGGTAGACCATGGAGTTTGAATATCTCCTTAATGAACAGTATGGCAATATCTGAAGCCTTATAATTTGCCTTTACTAGGATGAGAAGTGCAACCTTGGTGAGCATATATACTGCAACAATAATAGAGTTGTACCCACCTGGAACTGGAGGTAACCCAACAACAAAGTCCATGATGATAAATTCCCACTTCATCTGAGGGATGTCGAGGGGTTGTAGCTTTCTAGGCATCTTGATATACTTTGCCTTGATGCGTTGGCAAGACAAACATTCCATGACATATTTGAGTACATCTCCCTTAAGTATTTCCCAATGATAGCTCTTCATGACAATGTTAAGAGTCTTGGCATATCATGGATGACCAAAAAAAGGAAAATCATGTGCTTCCTAGAGTATCCATTGTTTAAGTCTTTGGCTCGAAGGAATACATAGTCTTGTCTTGAAGTAGACTAGGCCTTCATATATAGAGTAATCTTGGTATTTAACTTTGAGTTTGGGACTTTGGTCATTTTCTAGGATCTCCTTTATCATTTTCTGAAGCCAATTCGAGGATAGGGTTGCTTGGCATTGACACCATGGTGGCTAGTGATCCGGCTGTCAAAGGTTCCTCCATAATGAGAGAGTTGAGGGACACTTTACGTCTTAAGGCATCAAGGACCACATTTTCCTTGCCATATAACTGATCTCAAAGTCATACTCTTGTAGCATCTCAATCTAGTGGTGTTGCCTCATGTTGAGGTCAGTTTGGGTGAAGATCCATTTGAGGCTCTTGTGGTCCATGGCCAAGGAGAATTTGTTGCCGAGCAAGTAGTGCCTCCAGTTTGGATCGATTGTTGCCAACTTGAGAGAAGCAAGGCAGTCAGTGACAAAGTGAGGTTTTGCTCGTGTTTAGGCAATGAGGCTAGGTTGCCATGTTTGCCGTGTTTTTGAGTGTTTATCCCTCAACTGCCCAGTAAACCCTTATGGCTTTCTCCAACTAGATTGGCAATGCGTTCTCCTCTACTTTCAAGACACTTTCAGAGTGCTATACGTCATTGGGCAATTGGACTATCATCATGGATGATAGTTGACTATCATCTCAACCTAGCTCCAAATGGATTCTTCTTGAGATTGGTGCATCCCATATTTATGGTGAGAATCAGATATATAAGCTTAAAGCTTCTACCATGTATATTAAAAACCAAGGTACACTCACAGTAGGTGATTCTCTCTCTGAAGATCAACATGTAAAATTATTAGCACTTTTTTATCCAAAAATTGAAAAACATCAGCATTAGAAGGACTATCCCTATATCCACTTAGGATACATAGCTATTCGAATTATTCCCCTCTTCCATTGAGGCCTTAATGCCTCTTGCATGGCTGGTGTTCTAGATACACGACATCTTCAGCTTGATATGATAGTAGGTGTTGTTATCTCACCTTTATCTATCGGACCAATTTTCTTTGAATTTTGTCTTGATTATGTAATAGCTATGGATGACCCCTACCTATCAAAATTATTAATGCTTCATATTAGAACTATGGGATTGCAGATAAAGGCATCTTCTGCCCATCTAGCTATACAATATAGAATGGTATTTCACTCTATGTTATTAGCTATACCTAGAGTTGTAGGAGTTAACTCTCCTTAGGATAAAGGCCACACCATCATTATGAAGTCAGATGAGACTACACAAAGGTTCCTTCTAGATTGTATTCATTGGTCTAAGATAGAATTACCACATGAACAGTAGTTGGACATCTCTTCACTAAAAAAGAAAGAATTCCTACCTCCCAAGGTCATCAACGTGTAGAACATTAGAGGTAAAACATTACTTCTACCTCAACATCAGATTTTTAATCCTCTTACTCTAGAACCAGTGATTCCAAGACTTCCAGTTTATCCACAACTGAACGATTTCCCTTCATAGAAGGAAAGTGTTTTGAAGTTCCATACACACCCTTGTTCTCATGAACAAATTGTACATGGTGTGTGCCAACACTGCAAAAAAATAATAGTAAAGGCTTCTTCTTCTTCATTGGTCCTGAATGCAGTACATGAATTTGAATATGAAAGTAATCAATATAAGGCTGCTCCTTATCTGAGACCACAAGATACTACTTTTTGGGCTGCTGAAATCCAAGCTGTCAACTGGACACACTTAGCCTTAACTGGCTCAATTGAAAAAATGGACTTCCTACAAAAAATCTCAGATCAAATTCTTGTTATGTGCCAACAATTGGTCAAAACTTCTACAAAGTCTTTAGTATTGCATGCTAACACAATATCTTCAATTGTGCTAACTACTACAAATGTTACAGATTGAACACACTTCTCCAACAAAAGGTTGTAGAAAGGATGGACCTCTCATTTTGCATCTCCCTCTTCAGATACCTTAAATGTCCACCAAATCTCTACTTTCTCCAAGGGAAAAGTAAAAATGATTATACCCACAGGAGAAGGCACTTCAAGATCTATAAAAACACCTCCAGTTCCAAACAAAGATATCTATTGCTATGAAGGTCTTAATATTTCTGAAGAAAAAATGTTGATGATTTGCTACAAGAAATGCAACATATTTATTGTCCCATGATGACATATTTGTAAAATAAGTCTGCTCTCAATCCTAGTTTATT
Source organism: Lygodium microphyllum (assembly GCF_053477565.2). Lineage (NCBI taxonomy): Eukaryota > Viridiplantae > Streptophyta > Polypodiopsida > Schizaeales > Lygodiaceae > Lygodium > Lygodium microphyllum. Next base: position 93,614,112 of record NC_141158.1, on the reverse strand, counting down.
CAAGAAATCTCTTCAACCTAGCCACACTACTAAAGAATTATTTGAATACCTAGAGTTTATGTTTCTAGACTGGTCAGAAAAAGATTATCATGCTTGCTTTTGATGAGATTAATGAATATGATCTTAGTCGAATTCAACGGTGAAGAGAAGCTAACAAAGTTTTGAATCAAATGCCTCTATGCATTGACCAATCAAACAAGGATAAGGATGAATTCACTCGCCATTTTGATGGACGACTTGACTCCCAATTTATGGGTAAAAGCATTGAAAAAAAATCCACTAAACATTCCTCCCTGCATGGTATTATCATGACCAAGTATTTTTCCAGAGGAATAGTGCTTATACACTTACTTCCTTAGATGAAGATGGTGATAGCGTGATCGAAGAGGACTTTGTTCCCATAAATCTATATAGATCACAAAATTCTCCTACTTCAGTTCTTTGAGCTCAGATGAATGCTCATCATGTAAGTAACAAATCTTCAAAATTATATCCTGTCAATATGTCTATTCCCGTAAATGCTAGAACTACTGCTTCTACATCAAAACCTTCTTACAATAGCTTCTATAAGAAAATTAGACTACCAAAAAAGGTGGATTCATTCCCAATATGGTCAATAGATGGGGAATCCCCTGAGGAAATAAAACTCTTGATCTATATGATGTATGCATATGTTGGACCAAAAATAGTGGAAAATCCCCAAACAAATAGAATGGATATTCTGAATGCTATGACACATGGATTTGTTGATGGCCTCAAGCAGTGGTGGGTATCCATATACCCATAAGTGAAAATGGCAATTGTTTAACATTCATACCCAGTTCAAAATTTATTTGAACTTTTACTTGGTGAATTGGTTGGAAATAAACTTCATGATGTGCTTGAAGCAAGAGAAGCATTCTTCAGTCTAAACTGTGTGATCCTAGAATGTATAAACAATATCTTATCTACATGAGAGATTTGTTCTATGAAGGACTTGGCACCCATGACAATTCCATGAAAGAACACCTGTTATGTTAATTTCTCCTAATCTCAATCTGCCTGTCCATGGTGAAGAATGTGAACCACTGCTAGAGGACACTCCAGGTCCACTAATATCTTGTGACTTTTGCTGTGAATTTTGTGTAGCATTACCATTTTGTGCATCTACATTATCAATCACATTTACTGGTTTATACCAGCTACTCATCTCATCAAAAACAACATCTCTGCTCACTGTAAACTTACGAGTAGAAGGGTTATAGCATCTATACCCTTTCTGTCTGCAGAGAGTAACCAATAAAGATGCATTTCTCAGCTTTTGGATCCAACTTGGATCTCAACTCATGTGGCACATGAACATAGGCAATGCAACAAAAAATTTTCAATTGAGAAATATCTAGTTTCCTACTAGTATACCTCTCCTCTGGAGTCATGCCATGTATTGCTGCAGTGGGAGTCCTGTTCATTATGTAGATTGCTGTAGCAACTGCCTCAGCCCAGTAAAAATCTGGCAGGTCTTTTTCATTGAGCATGGCACGAGATACCTCTCCAATATGCCTGTTTTTTCTTTCTGCAATTCCATTTTGCTGTGGGGTATGACTACATGAATATTGCTGCTTTATGCCATGCTCCTGCAAGAACCTTGCAAACTCATTTGAGAGGTACTCTCCCCCTCCATCTGACCTTAGGCATTTTATTTGCAGGCCTGTTTCTTTTTCAACCATAGCTTTAAGAGTTTTGAAATGCCCAAACACTTCATTTTTCTTTTTCATAGAATACACCCAAACTTTTCTGCTATAGTCATCAATAAAAGTGACAAAATAATGACAGCCTCCAATAGATGCAGCTTTAGTAGTCCACACATCAGAGTGGATTAATTCCAATGGCTTCTTACTCTCTTGAACATGTCTAGGAAATGGTTTCCTTGCCTGTTTTCCAAATTGACAGGCTTCACATACGTTATGCATTTTTGCAACCTTGAATTTAGGCAATCCTGCAATAATATTTTGGGCATGCATTGATTTAAGTCACTCTACATTAACATGACCAATGCATTTATGCCAGATATATCAATATCTGAAACTACAGCAGTCGCATGTGCAAACATTGCTGCACTCAATTCAGGCATGTCTGCATCCAATGTAAACATTCTGCCCTTCTTCTTTCCTTTTGCTATCAAGCGACCTTTATTTTTCATATCCTCAACAAAGCATCCATGAGGATTAAATCTGACCTGCAAGCCCTGCTCAACCATTTGACCAACAAAAACCAGGTTCTTGGTGATATTCGGGACATGAAATACATCCGATAGGTATTTCTTTTTCCCATCCTGCATAGACAAAAGAAATTTTCCAATCTGCACAATAGGATGTGTAGTATCATCACCAGTCTCCACAATTCCTAGTTTTTCCATTTTCCTTGCATCCTGCATCCATTCTGCATGACCTGTCATGTGGTTTGACGCACCTAAGTCAACATACCACACTTCGTTGCTTTCTTCTGCACTTGTCACAGAATTGTTCATGTGCTGCACCATAAACAAATGCTCATTTCTGTCATCACCCTATCTACTAGAAGATGCATAATTCCCTTGTTGCAATTTTCCATTCATGATGTCATTCTGCTTTTTATAGTAGTCTTTAGCCATATGACCCATTTTACCACAGTAGTAGCATTTAACATTGCTATTTGCATTTTGGCCTCTTTGCCATCACCCACGCTCTTTTGGCTCCCCCTGCCTCTAGAGTTACCACGTCCTCCTCCATAGGACTAGTTTTCTTGAGTTTGCTGCATATTCTGATTTCTACCACGGCCTCCAGATCGGCCTCCTCTACCTCTGCCCCTACCTCTTCCAGCATTTGAGTAGAAGACAGTTTCCTTTGAAGTTCCTCCTGAAGAAGATGCACCACCATTTCTCTGCTCCTCATAAATTAGAAGAGAAATCAACTCCTCAAAATTAGGAAATCTTTCACGGATGGAAATGGATGTTCGGAACTGTGCATAATCCTTTCCTAGACCATTCAAGGTCACAGAAACTAAATCATCATCTTTTACTGGCGACCCAATGGAAGCAAGTGCATTTGCAATCTTCTTCACCTTCATGTGGTAGTCATTGATGCTCATACTTTCTCTTTGCACATTGTGCAACTCTTGCTTGAGCTGCATTTTCCTGGCTTGCGTATTTGTGCTATACATTTTTAACAAAGTATCCCATGCCTCCTTTGACGTACTTGCATCCTGAATATGCACAATCATAGAGTCTGAAATACTGATAGATGCTAGTACATAACTTTTCTGGCTCTCTCATGCCATCCTTTAAATGCCTGCATTTGCTGTTGATTGGGAACATCAGGAAGAACTAGTTCTTCTTCATTTCCTGCAACAAATTCCCAATATCCTTTTCCCATAAGGAAATTTGTCATTCTAAACTTCCATGCTTGGAAGTTGTTCTTGTCAAGCTTTTGAGTGACAATCTGTGAAAGAGAATCAGACGCCATTACAGAATACTGCAAAAAATTCTGTCACTGTAAAAAACACAGCTTCAGCCTCACAAGGGCAAATCTGCAAAACTGACGAAAGTGGTATTTGACCACACAGTCACTTCCTAGTGACAATTTTGCATCAACAGGCAATAAGGATGATTCTGTAACTCCCTATGTCTCTGCGCACAGGCATATGATGCAATTTCTACGGTAACTTTTCACCGACCTATAGAACAGTGGTCGCACAGCATAAAACAGGGCCTTTTTCTGAGTGCATGCAGAAAACTTCCGCCTCCAAAACAGGCCCCGAAACGGCCTCAAATAAAAAAAACAGAGCAACATAGGGCTAAAGCCCTATCCCGCAGCATATACTACCCTCTTGCTACACCGCGAAGGGCATCTCAATCTGAGACAATACACTCTTGCACTTTCCGGCTGTGCTACTTGCAGAGACTTGCTCCCAAAACAGAAAAATGAAAGCAACACTGGTTCTCTTACCAGAACACCACGAACTTGGTTTGCTTTCTTGAGCTCCTTACCACGAACAAGGCTCTGATACCATGTCAAGATTATGGGAGAGATGGAAGGAGTCTCACTTGTAGCTTTCTCGCTTGCACAATGGGGGAATACACACAAAGGTGGAGGTTGAAAACAATTTTCCTCTTCTTAGTTGTGTAAGACAAAAAGAACTCTTGTACATAGAAATAGAAGAACCCTATATATGGGTCTCAAACCAAACTCAACTCACTAAGGTGGCATACTAATTGAGCCACGAACTAGAGTAGATAAGGATAGCTGTCATCTAGCTATTATTCATGGGCAGTGTACTAACCGCATTTGCAGCTAACAAGTCGGTGACATAAATGCACAACGGTCACCCTGGCATATCACGAGTGGAGCTTGATATCTCAATAGACAGTTCTACTAATTCTACTAATAGCAACACTTCTTGGTATACTGCTTTCTCAGACACAAGTAATGCTATAGATTTTGAATCTGATATAGTATCAAACTCCACTGAAGATTTTGAGGATGACATCATTTATCCTGATAATTTTCAACATGTAAATGCACATGCAATGCATTTTTCCAGCAAAAAAGACAAACTGTATATGGGTGTTGCTTCTACTTCCCATTTTAGAAGTGACTCTAATTTCAAAGGTGAATCTTCAAGAAGATTAAAAGGAAAGTAATTAGAATCAAATGATTCTGATACAACAACAACTTCATCTTCCAAAAAGCATAAGAATAAGGTTAGAAAAAAGTTTTTCTCTAACCCATGTGATCTCCCAAAACCAGGTGCACTTGGACCAGAAGCAAAAGGTCAAGCAAACATGTTTATGCCATACAATCTTGAAAAGCTACATCAACCGAAAACATTCCTCTATGACTATAGGAACACAACGAGCAGGTGCAAATATGGTAAATGTTTTTCTTTTGATGCAACAAGAATTACATTCTTTGTGTAAAGTGTATAGAAGAATTCTGACAAGCCAAAAGGATTTAGCTCAAGGCACTACTGCCATTTAACAAGAATTAAATTCCTCTTCTATAAATATTCCAGCCAGTCTATCCAATCAAATTTGGTTATCTCAACCACAGGTTCACAAAATGAATGCCCTCAATAGTGGTGGTCCAATACCAATGGTATGTATACAAATGAAGAATATGCCTCAGTTCTCTCTTTATGTTGATGCTTTAGTGGATATAGGTTCCAGTCTCACAATTGTTCCGTTTGAGCTTTTCCCCAAAATTTGCATCAAGACTACTACCCCTATTATAGTAGAATCATCTAACAACAAAAAAATCACTCTTATTCATGTTACACAGGCTTATCTTCAACTTGGTTCCATAAAAGTTTCTATTGAGATAAAACTAATGAGATGGATGAGATATGATCTCCTCATCGGAATAGACATACTTCAACACTCGGTGCCCTATACTTTTTGGTCCGACCACTTTACTATCTCTTATAAAGCTAAGAAAGCAGAAATGCCTCTTCTGCCCAAAATTGGTCAAACAATCTACTCCATTATAGAATCTACTACTTCACAAAAGCTACTACGCGGGATCAATGGATACAAAATGAAATCCGCACACATGCCTTGGCAATAAAGAAAATTCAAGACCATCTCAAAACCTTCATGCATGATGATCCATTAATGTATAGAGAAAAGTGGGCTATCTATGCTATTTCTCTTCCTATCCAAGCCAATGCCATTCCTACCAAGGTTGTCCATTCTAGCATGAAGGATGAAGACCTTGTTCTATGAAAAGAAGAGATTCAAACTCTTTTTGAAAAAGAACTCATAGAATCTACTAATTCTCCTTAGGCTTGCCAAGCGTTCTATGTAAATAAGCATTCTGAACAGAAAAGAGGTAAGAAACGCATGGTTATCAATTATAAGCCATTAAATAAATATTTGATTGGTCATGGTCATCCAATCCCTCTCAAGGACTTGTTGCTAAAAAATCTAAAAAAGGCAAATATTTTTAGCAAGTTTGATCTGAAGTCAGGTTTTTGGCAACTTCTTATTGAGGCTGAAGACCAGTAGAAGACTGCTTTCCGTGTCCCTCAAGGACATTACCAATGGATTGTCCTAGCATTTGGCATAAAGACAGCCTCAAAAAAGTTCCAAGAATTGATAGATTTAATTTTTGCTAAGTTTCCTTTTTGTCTGGTGTACATTGACGACATTCTTGTTTTCTCAGAGAGAGTGCAAGAACATATTGAGCACTTGACTCAATTTGCAAAGGCTGTTGAAGATGTTGGCATGGTTGTATCTCCAACCAAATCAATCATGTTTCAGACCAATGTGGAATTTTTGGGCTTGAAAATTAGCCAAGGAACAATTAAATTATAGGATCATGTTCTCACTAAAATCCTTAATATGCCTGATATCCTGATGAGTGTTGTTGAAGGCTGAATTAGGTAGATTTTTTGGCTAAACTTAGTTGTTTTTGAAGGCTGAATGGTTGATTTTTGATGGATTTTGAGTGATAACTGGTTGTTTTGGAAGTGTTTGAAAGTGTTTTGGATGATATTGACTATGTTGTGGAAGCTCATGATGATTTTCAGTAGAAATCTAAGGCTCTATGATATTCCGATAGGTTATTTTGAGGTTCTGATTGGTTCTAGTTTAGCTATTGTTTTGTTCTTATTTTCTTCTGTATGAAGCAGGGATTGATTGTTGATGGAAGTTGAGATCTTTTGAAATCTCATTGAATGGTTTTTTGATGGTTTGGAATGGTTTTGGTATGAGTTATGTGCTATTGATGCCTTCTGTGAAGCCTTCTATGAAATCTTATGTTGATCTTGTGTGATCTTCTTTAAACCTTTTGTTGAGCTTCTGTAGAACTTCTGTCCTTGCTCTGTTTTTGTTATATTTTTCTCTCTATGACTTTGTAAGTGGTTTGTGGAATGTATGTGTGATTTTGGGGAAGTTTTCTAGCCATGGAAAGAGGTGAATACAAGTTCAAAAGAGCTCAAGGAAGTGGAAGAAGCAGTTGTTGAAGACTTAAGAAAAGATTGGAGTGAAGTGACAGTGGTGAGCTATGAAGAGTCATTGTAGTGGTTGTGGTGATCTTTCATATCAAACACACCTTTTGGAAGGGCCATCCATCACTAAAGAAGGATTATTATGAGTGATTATTGAGTATTATAGTGAGGATATGATGTACTATTGATTGAGAGAGAAAGAGAGAGTCAGAGATAGCCAATTCTATGCCAAACAATGTATCTATCTATGAAGGACTGTGAGAGAAAACTAAGAAGACAATGAACATGGATAATATGTGACATTTTTCCATGCAAAGTGGTGTTTCTTTTGTGTTCCCTTTGTTGATTGATGAATTATATGAAGAATATGAAGAGAATGATGAAATTTTTTGAAGAATAAAACCGTGGAAGAATTGTTTTTATGATCTTGCGTGAAGATTTCTTACTAGTGGTGATCTTTTCCTTGTTGTGGCTCTCCAAATAATGAAACAAAAGCTTGTTGATGTTACAAGATAGATTTTCTTGCAGTAGAAACCCCTTTTACTTGGTGTCTCTCTTGGGTCTCCAAGGGTTAAGCAATTACAACAATTTTTAGGGTGCTTAAATTGGATCACATCTGCTACACCCAATATTGCCAACTATTCTAAGGATATTTATCCTCTCCTTAGAAATGATCATTTTCATTGGAAACCAATCCACACAGTGGCCATTCAAAATATAAAAAATCTAATTAAGCATCTTCCCCCTCTTTGCCTGCCAACAGAATTACCATTAATTTTGTATATGGATGCCTTTGATTCTGAGTGGGGAGCTTGTCTATGTGAAGAAGAAGCTTGCACACTATACCCTTGCAGATATGCCTTGAGAGTTTTCTCCAGTACTCAGCAAAATTATCCTTCCTATCAATGGGAGATAATGGCCATGATTAAAGCTATTAAAGCTTTTATATTCTTCATTAAGTTTGTTCATTTCAATATTTGAAGATACTTAAAGCATGTACGAGGATATCTGACAAAGAAAGCTCCTAATGAAATCGGGAATAAATGCCTTTTGAGGTGGACACTCTTTTTCGATGACCTTGATGTCACATTCAAACATGTACATGGCATCCAAAACACTCTTGCTGATCTTTTGTCTTGATAGCCACCTTGATATATGATGTAAACGTGCCGTACAATACTCCCCTTGACATTGATTGTACACTATCTTTTGTTTTCCCGTCAAAAAGTATCCTAATTCTCTCATCAGCCTACACTATCAAGATGCTTCCTTATCTCTTTACGCGGATGCGTTGTAACTCCTCTCCAAACTCTATAAATGCCTAAGTTGTATCCTCATTTAACAACGAATGCAATCAAAGAGCAATTCACTTTCAATATTTGGTCTTCTTACCTGAAGCTTTCTAAGCCTTCTCACCTCATTGTTTACAAGCGCCTAGTCTCTATGTTTTCATGTGTTGTGTTTGTCACGCTCTTGTCTAAGATCAGAGTTCTTCCTAGATCGATTGTGCCCTATGTTTGTTCTTCCACTGTGCTCAACCCAGCTCCAAATGGATTCATTGCTCAATATGTATCCTAAGTGGATATAGGTATAGTCCTTCTTATACCTCAACATAAGAAGGACTATCCCTATATCCACTTTGAATACATAGCTATTCGAATTATTCCCCTCTTTCGTCAAGGCCTTAATGCCTCTTGCATGGCTGGTGTTCTAGATACACGACATCTTTAGCTTCATGATATGATAGTAGGTGTTGTTGTCTTAGCTCTATCTAATGGATCAATTTTCTTTGAATTGCATCCTAACTATGTAATAGCTATGGATGACCCCTACCTATCATAATTATTAATGCTCCATATTAGAACTATGAGATTGCAGATAAAGGCATGTTCTGCCCATCTAGCTATAAAGTATAGAATGGTATTTCACTATATGTTATTAGCTACACTTAGAGTTGTAGAAGGAGTTAACTCTCCTCAAGACAAAGGCTAGACCATCATTATGAAGTCAGATGAGACTACACAAAGGTTTCTTCCAGACTGTGTTAATTGGTCTAAGATAGAATTACCACATGAACAATAGTTGGACATCTCTTCACTAAAAAAGAAAGAACTCATGCCTCCCAAGGTCATCAAGGTGTAGAACATTGGAGGTAAAATATTACTTCTACCTCAACATCAGAATTTTGATCCTCCTGCTCTAGAGCCAGTGATTCCAAGACTTCCAATACAGCCACAACTGAAGGTTTCCCCTTCATGGAAGGGAAATGTTTGAAAGTTCCATACACACCCTTGTTCTCATGAGAAAATTGTACATGATGTGTGGCAACAATGCAAAAAATTAATACAAAAGGCTTCTTCTTCTTCTTCATTGGTCCTTAATGCAGTATAGGAATTTGAATATGAAAGTAATCAGTAGAAGGCTGCTCCTTATCTGAGACCACAAGATACTACTTCGTGGGCTGTTGAAATCCAAGCTGTCAACTACTGGACACACTTAGCCTTAACTAGCTTAATTGAAAAAATGAACTTCCTACAACAAATCTCTGATCAAATTCTTGTTTTTTGCCACAACAATTGGTCAACACTTCTACAAAGTCTTTAGTATTGCATGTTAACACAATATTTTCAATTGTGCTAACTACAAATGTTACAGTTTGGACACACTTCTCCAACAAAAGGTTGTAGAAAGGTTGGACCTCTCATTTTGCATCTCCCTCTTCAGACCTTAAATGTCCACCAAATCTCTACTTCCTCCAAGGGAAAATAAAAAATGATACCCACAGGAGAAGGCACTTCAGGATCTATAAAAATACCTCCAATTCTAGACAAAGATTTCTATTGCTATGAAGGTCTTGATATTTCTGAAGAAAACTAAGTTGATGATTTGCTACAAGAAATGCAACATATTTATTGTCCCATGATGACAAATTTGTCAAATAAGTTTTCTCTCAATCCTAGTTTATTCCAAAAATCTCTTCAACCTGGCCACACTACTGAAGAATTATTTGAATACCTAGAGTTTATGTTCCCAGACTGGTCAGAAAAAGATTATCATGTTGCTTTTGATGAGATTGATGAATATGATCTTAGTCAAATTCAATGGCCAAGATAAGCTAACAAAGTTTTGGATCAAATGCCTCTATGCAACATTGACCCAGCAAACAAGGATAAGGATGAATTCACCAGCCATGTCGAATGATGACTTTGACTCCTAATTTATGGGTGAAAGCATTGAACAAAATCCACCACATATTCCTCCAATCGAACTCCCTGCAGGGTATTATCATGACCAAGCATTTTTCTAGAGGAATGCTGCTTATACACCTACTTCCTCATTGAAGATGGTGATAGTGTGATCGAAGAGGGCTTTATTCCCATAAATCCACATATATTACAAAACTCTCCTACTTCAGTTCTTCAAGCTCAGATGAATGCTCATCATGTAAGTAAAAGAGCTTCAAAATTATATCCTATCAATACTTCTATTCCTGTAAATGCTACATCTACTACTTCTACATCAAAACCTTCTTGCAATAGCTTCTACAAGAAAATTAGACTACCAGAAAAGGTGGGTTCATGGTGAATTAGTTGGAAATATACTTCATGATGTGCTTGAAGCAAGAGAAGCATTCTTCAAGTCTAAACTATGTGATCCCGGAATGTATAAAGAATATCTTATCTACATGAGAGATCTCCTTTGTGAGGGACTTGGCGCCCATGACAATTTAATGAAAGAACACTTAGTATGTTCATTTCCCGAGCGAATTCCATTTTATTGTAAACAAAAAATAAAAAATGAAAATAGGGATTTCACAGAAAGTGTAGGATAGATAATCCAAACTATATAATAAACTATGAAAGAATTTTTTCATCAGCAAAAAATGACCCACTTCAACCAAAAGTTTCCCCAATCCATATGTAAAACTACCTCCAAATTCGAAGCTAATTTTGAATGCCAAAATTGTAGTTGTGAAACTATTAGCAGGAATGGCTATACTAGCCAGAAACACTAACATTCCTCTAACTCTTACCACAGGAGTTTCAATTCTTACTTCAACAAGCAAGAATATGGTCGCAGATCCTCCAGACATTCAAGACACTCACATTGCCATAGGTGTGAAAAATCTTATCATAAATATGATAAGACAAAAGGTTATGAGAAGGATTCCAAAAAGAAGGAACTTAAATGTTATATTTGTGGCAGTTCCTCTCATCTAGCAAACAAATGACACTGAAAGCTGCTATTCTTATGACAATGAAGAAGATAGTGAAGATAGTTCTACTAATTCTACTAATAGCAACACTTCTTGGCATACTACTAAAGCTGCTATTCTTATGACAATGAAGAAGATAGTGAAGATAGTTCTACTAATTCTTATGACAATGAAGAAGATAGTGAAGATAGTTCTACTAATCAGACTTCACTGAAGATTCTGAGGATGACATCATTTATCCTAATAATTTTCAACATGTAAATGCACATGTAATGCATTTTCCCGCCAAAAAAGACAAAACTATATATGGGTGCTGCTTCTACTTCCCATTTCAAAAGTGACTCTAATTTGAGAGGTGAATCTTCAAAAAGATCAAAAGGAAAGTAAGTGAAACAAAGCTCATTATAATCAAATGATTCTGATACAACAACAACTTCCTCTTCCAAAAAGCATAAGAATAAGGTAAGAAAAAGTTTTTCTCTAACCCATATGATCTCCCAAAACCAGGTGCACTTAGACCATAAGCAAAAGGTCAAGTAAACATGTTCGTGCCATACAATCTTGAAAAGCTACATCAACCCAGAACTTTCCTCTATGACTACAGGAACACAACAAGCAAGTGCAAATATGGTAAATGTTTTTCTTCTGATGCAACAAGAATTACAATCTTTGTGTAAAGTGTATAGAATAATTCTGACAAGCCAAAACGATTTAGCTCAAGGCACTACTGCCATTTTGCAAGAATTAAATTCCTCTTCTATAAATATTCTAGCCACTCCAATCAATCAAATTTGGTTATCTCAACCACAAGTTCACAAAATCAATGCCCTCAAGGGTGGTGGTTCAATACTAATGGTATGTATATAGCTAAAGAATATGCATGAGTTCTCTCTTTATGTTGATGCTTTATTGGATACACGTTCAAGTCCTACAATTGCTCCATTTTAGCTTTTTTCTAAAAATTGCATCAAGGGCTACTACCCCTATTATAGTAGAATTATCTAACTACAAAAAAATCACTTTTATTCATGTTACGTAGGCTTATCTTCAACTTGATTCCATAAAAGTTCCTATTGAGATACAACTAATGAGACTGATGAGATATGACCTCCACATCAGAATAGACATACTTCAACACTCGGTGCCCTATACTTTTTGGTTCGACCACTTTACTATCTCTTATAAAGCTAAGAAAGCAGAAGTGCCTCTTTTGCCCAAAATTGGTCAAACAGTCTACTCCATTACAGAATGTACTACTTCACAAAAATCTGCTCCCTGGGATCAATGGATACAAAATGAAATCCGTACACATGCCTTGGCAATATAGAAAATTCAAGACCATCTGAAATCCTTCATGTATGATGATCCATTAATGTATAGAAAAAATTGGGCTATCTATGCTATTTCTCTCCCTATCCAAGCCAATGCCATTCCTACCAAGGCTGTCCATTCGAGAATAAAGGATGAAGACATTGTTCTATGAAAAGAAGAGATTCAAAATCTTCTTGAAAAAGAACTTTTAGAATCTACTAATTCTCATTAGGCTTGCCAAGCGTTCTATGTAAATAAGCATTCTCAACAGAAAAGAGGTAAGAAATGCATAGTTATCACTTATAAGCCATTAAATAAGTATTTGATTGGTCATGGTCATCCAATCCCTTTCAAGGACTTGTTGCTCAGAAAACTAAAAAATGAAAATATTTTCAAAAGTTTGATATGAAGTCAGGTTTATGACAACTTCCTATCAAGGCTGAAGACTGGTACAAGACTGCTTTATGTGTCCCTCAAGGACATTACCAATGGATTGTCCTAGCATTTGGCATAAAGAGTGCCATGACAAAGTTCCAAGAATGGACAGATTCCATTTTTTCTAACTTTCCTTTCTGTCTGGTGTGCATTGACAACATTCTTGTTTTCTCAGAGACAATGCAAGAACATATTGAGCACTTCACTCAATTTGCAAAGTGGTGTTTCTTTTGTGTAGATTACCATTAATTTTGTATATCGATGCCTTTGATTCGGGGTGGGGAGCTTGTCTATGTGAAGAAGAAGCTTCCACAATATACCCTTGCAGATATGCCTTGAGAGTTTTCTCTAGTACTCAGCAAAATTATCCTTCCTATCAATGGGAGATAATGGTCATGATTAAAGCTATTAAAGTTTTTAGATTCTTCATTGAGTTTATTCCTTTCACTATTTGAAGATACTTTGGTGCGCAGATCGGATGCTGTACGCTTGCGTAGTGAATGCCGGAAGTTCCCCAAGAACAATATAACTCTACTTTTTGCACAAATTACAAGGTAAAAAGCATGAACGACATGAACAAGAGACCAATTGGGTGCAATCTCCCCCCATACCTTGTGTGAGCGCTCTACAAAGCATGTATTTTATGTATTATTCATCTTCAAGCTCAAATAATAGCCCAAATTACAAAATAGCAAGCTTTTAGCTTTTGAGTTTGCTTTAACACAAAATAGGAATAAAGCTAATGGGCAGTGCCCAAAGAGTCTGGCATGCCCAATACAATGTCCAAGTAGAAATAACATAATCGTGTACCCATGCGCATACAAAATAATAATAAATATCCAATGCCTCAATAAATAGGCGTGACAAAATATAGGCGTCATGCCTAAGGTATGCGCCAATCAAAATATAATCAATAAATCGAATACTCGCTATCCTCCAATGCTTTCCTCCGCCACTGTTGCTATCTCTACACATCAACTGAAGCATTCACAATCGTTAGTAAAATAATATAATTAAACCGACAAAAGTGAATACCTAGCAGTCTTCAGCTACATAAATAAATCAACTGGTTAGAAATAAATCCTAACCTTAATTTATTACGAGTGCGCACTCTAAACTCATAAACGTTTATTAATTTAATATGCATTTTGCGGAATCACCCGCTATGGAATCACCCATGTACACACTAAATTAATGAAACGCCCGAAAAGGACAGGCGTCCCCATCAACTTCTCGCACAAAGAATCCACTTTGTGTATGAGCCCCGGTCATCAAAGTTTACGGAATCCACCGTAAAACCTCACGGAATCCACCGTGGCACGGAATCCGATATGGGCAGGTGGCTTCTTTGAATGGCAATTTGCTACTAGATGTCCAGGCTGGTGGCATTTATAGCATACTATTGGTTTGGCTTTGGTTACATTGTTTGCAATGGCAGGAAGTCTAGGGACATTAGGATTTGGCTATGGAATAGGCTTGGGGTTTTGATTGACATTGGATGGTAAAGCAGGTGGTTTTGCCCAATTTTTACGGAAAGATGATGAAGTGAAACGACCTTGATTAAATCTTCTAAAATTTGAGTTGAATTGCTTAGATCCATAGTTACTATTGGCTTGGAATTGCTGTGGACGTCTGTCTCTACCTCGCAGCTTGTCTTCAGTGTCGTGAGCTAATGAAATTGCGTCTTCTAGAGTTGCAGGCTTGAACATATTAACTTCAGCGTAGTAATGCCCAAGGGGTCCAGACATATACTTGCACTTGTGTGTCGCAAAAAGGTACGTCTTCAAGCATGCGTAACTAGAGTAATGCATTCCAAAAACGCTCTATGTACTGAGGAATAGGCTCACGATCCCGTTGCTGAAGAAGATCCCATTATTTTATGGCTTTCTCATGAAATTGTGGAGGAAGGAAATTCTGCATAAACTTCTTCTTGAAATTCTCCCAGGTAGTGGGACAATCTATACTCTTGCGTACCACTGTCCACCAAAGAGATGCTCTATCCACTAAATGATTAGTGACACACTTGATTTTATCTTTTTCTGCATAGGTTTCCTCATGAAAGTAGTCGTCAAACTGACTAATGAATGCAAGAACAATTTTTCCCTCTCGAGTGCCATTGAAAGTACGGAATTTGAAATTTCTTTTACTTATCTTTGATTCCTTGCAAATGGTTTGAGCTTCGAGAGTCGCGTCGATGGTACGTCGGATAATATCTTCAGATTGAGGTTCTTCTTTATCAGTAGACGATCTTTGTAAATTTGCCAATTCAACTTGTAATGCTTGCCTAGCCCGTCGTTCTTCATCCAATTGCATCATAATTAAGTCCAGCTTTTGCTCCATCGTAGGTTCAGGTAGGTCGCCTTCAGCCATTAAATCATCCATATGTGGTTCCCTCATCCTGCAAAACTCAAAAAAACCTCTCACTCTCAAAATCAAGTTAGCGGGATGAGCGTAGCTCAAGTTCGGGAATACAAGGCTTATATGTTTTTTGGGTGTGGCTTTCACAATCTTCGAAAAATCTGCGTTTTATCCTTCTTCGTATGCTGAAAATGCTTCAGCAAACTTGCGTATGCGTAGAGTACCTTCCAATGAACAACTTTGCAGTTCGGAGTTTCTGCGCAGGAACAACCCTTCTATGAGTTTTGAACAGAAGTCAGTTTTGACTCCAATTGACTTGTCTGACTTGCAGAGTACCAAACTAATGTGACTTGTAGAGTTTTTAGACTTGCAGAACTTGCTTGCTTTATGGAACTTGCATAACTTAACTTGAAAAACTTGCAGAATCTGATTGGTTGTGTGTGACCTGACTGATTAATGCTTAAGTAACTTAGAGCTTTGGTGATGATTAAGCTTGGCTTAATCAACGACAAATTCGTGGGGGGGGGAGCCATTTTTGCAAGGCGGCGAAATTTTCGCTGACGTCTTCTGAGACCTCACGAAAATTTGAGAAGCTTAAAGCTTCTTAAAGCTTAAGCTAAGCTTCTTAAGCTTTAGTTTTTAAAGCTTGAAGATATGGAGTTTATGACTTATCTCTCTGTTCTTGATGACTTGATGAAGAAGATGTAGGAGTGGTCCTCCGCCTCTGCAGACCGGTCCCTCGCAGTCTGATGATGGAAACAGGGGTTCTTGATCGCCAGGAATATGCCTGTATCGACCGTTCGCGACGAGATTGATCGTACAACCCGATCGTTCCAGGAGCTCCGCCTTCGCACAAGATGGGTAGCGATTGGAAGCTCTTGATCTCAGATTCGCTTTGATACCACTGGTGCGCAGATCGGATGCTGTACGCTTGCGTAGTGAATGTCCGAAGGTCCCCAAGAACAATATAACTCTACTTTTTGCACAAATTACAAGGTAAAAAGCATGAACGACATGAACAAGAGACCAATTGGGTGCAATCTCCCCCCATACCTTGTGTGAGCGCTCCACAAAGCATGTATTTTATGTATTATTCATCTTCAAGCTCAAATAATAGCCCAAATTACAAAATAGCAAGCTTTTAGCTTTTGAGTTTGCTTTAACACAAAATAGGAATAAAGCTAATGGGCGGTGCCCAAAGAGTCTGGCATGCCCAATACAATGTCCAAGTAGAAATAACATAATCGTGCGCCCATGCGCATACAAAATAATAATAAATATCCAACGCCTCAATAAATAGGCGTGACAAAATATAGGCGTCATGCCTAAGGTATGCGGCCCTCAAAATATAATCAATAAATCGAATACTCGCTATCCTCCAATGCTTTCCTCCGCCACTGCTGCTATCTCTACATATCAACTGAAGCATTCACAATCGTTAGTAAAATAATACAATTAAACCGACAAAAGTGAATACCTAGCAGTCTTCAGCTACATAAATAAATCAACTGGTTAGAAATAAATCCTAACCTTAATTTATTACGAGTGCGCACTCTAAACTCATAAACGTTTATTAATTTAATATGCATTTTGCGGAATCACCCGCTATGGAATCACCCATGTACACACTAAATTAATGAAACGCCCGAAACGGACAGGCGTCCCCATCAACTTCTCGCACAAAGAATCCACTTTGTGTATGAGCCCCGGTCATCAAAGTTTACGGAATCCACCGTAAAACCTCATGGAATCCACCATGGCACGGAATCCGATATGGGAAGGTGGCTTCTTTGAATGGCAATTTGCTACTAGATACAGGCTGGTGGCATTTATAGCATACTATTGGTTTGGCTTTGGTTACATTGTTTGCAATGGCAGGAAGTCTAGGGACATTAGGATTTGGCTGTGGAATAGGCTTGGGGTTTTGATTGACATTGGATGGTAAAGCAGGTGGTTTTGCCCAATTTTTATGGAAAGATGATGAAGTGAAACGACCTTGATTAAATCTTCTAAAATTTGAGTTGAATTGCTTAGATCCATAGTTACTATTGGCTTGGAATTGCTGTGGACGTCTGTCTCTACCTCGGAGCTTGTCTTCAGTGTCGTGAGCTAATGAAATTGCATCTTCTAGAGTTGCAGGCTTGAACATATTAACTTCAGCGTAGTAATGCCCAAGGAGTCCAGACATATACTTGCGCTTGTGTGTCGCAAAAAGGTACGTCTTCAAGCATGCGTAACTAGAGTAATGCATTTCAAAAATGCTCTGTGTACTGAGGAATAGGTTCAAAGTATAAAAAATCTAATTAAGCATCTTTCCCCTCTTCACCTGCTGCCAATAGGATTACCATTAATTTTGTATACAGATGCCTTTGATTCAGGGTGGGGAGCTTGTCTATGTGAAGAAGAATCTTCCACACTATACCCCTACAGATATGCATCGGGAATTTTCTCCAATACTCACCAAAATTATCTTTTCTATCAATGGGAGATACTGGCCATGATTAAATCTATTAAAGCTTTTAGATTCTTCATTGAGTTTGTTCCTTTCACTATTCGAACAAACTTAAAGCATATATCATGATATCTGACCAAGAAAGCTCCTAATGAAATTTGGAATAAATGCCTTTTGAGGTGAACACTCTTTTTCAATTCCCTTGATGTCACATTCGAACATATACTCGAACATGTACTTGGCATCCAAAACATTATTGCTAATCTTTTGTCCTTACAACAACCTTGACATATGATGTAAAAGTTCTGTACAATATTCCCCATGACATTGATTGTACACTATCTTTTGTTTTCCCACCAAAAGGCATCCAAATGCTCTCTCCAGCTGGCACTATCAAGATGCTTCCTCACTGGTGGATTCTTGCCCTGGGAAGGTGCTTAAAATTTGCCAAACAATCCAAATTTCAAGGGAAAAATAAACTCCGTCCAAGGCGACATAGGAAATTGGATCAATTTTAAGCAGTAAGCAACCGACGGGTGCCAAAAGTGCTTTAAAGACCCATCAAGCAATGGTTGGGTAATTTCCATAATTTCTTGGGATGTCATATCAGACTTCAGGAAATGCCCAACAGTGGGAGACTTCAAGATGGACACGCAAGATTTTCCAGATCGCAAATCAGAGGCCGGACATGAAAATGGGAGTGCTTGAGGTGGAGGGCCAAAAGAGAAGTAATGTGAATGAGCTTGAAGGGAAGGGGGGTGACCCTTGGGGTCTCCCACTCCCCAATTTCTCACAAGCCATCTCCCACTTCAATGCAACCCCCTGATCTGATCCTATAAGCAAGATGCATGATGTTTTCATTCTCCATTTCCACTCCCGACTTCAGAAATGACTGACCAGTTGCTGAGTTCCAGTTTTAGTCTTTCTCTCTCCTCCCTTTCTCTCTTCTCCAAGTGGTTGTTCATGCGTATGAAATCAAGAAGAAGAGGGGCTGAAGGATGCTTGTTCGACGATGATCAGATTGCTCTAAGATCAAGAGGACATTGAGGGAAGGTGTTTACACTGAAGAATGATCACCAAGTTGTCCATTAGCAGTCCGTATCAATTATTAGAAGACCCGCAACATGCGCATAAGCGGCATGCCTCATTTTTACAAAGGAAATTTACTTATTTTTTATAATTGATGGTTGAAGTGAAATTCATATGGGTTGGAAATTTGTTTGGGTCTTGTTTGCATCATGATTGAGGGCTATGCATAAAAGAAATATAGAACCGTAATGATAAATAGTTGCAATAATTAAATTACAACTCGAAAAGTGCATTTTTAGAGTAAAAATGAAGATTTTGTTAGTTTTTGGTGGGGAAAAGAGACGCACATGGAATAAAATTCTGATAAAAATAAATTTTCAGTTGTCATAATTAGTCAATAATCATAGATTTAAAAAAATCTATTTTTATGCATAAATAAATAGCAAAAAAGGGAAAAATTAAGTTTTTGTGCTTCAAAAATTAAGGAAAAATATGGATAACGTGTGTGCATGTTTGGCAATGATGCAATACATAAGTGGTAGGGGGAAAGAAGAGTCATGGAAGTGTTTAATGTGCTGAAAATGAAGTAAAGTTTGGTCTTTTGGCTGTGCACATAATATAGGACGATAAAAATTTAAGTTTTAAGAGGCTAGTAGCATGAGGTAACTCGGCGCTAGTCTCTAGCAACATAGCAACAAGGAATATATTGAAAATCATTCAAGGGTTGATTTTTTTACACTCCAATTTGCTTATTTGTGTTAAAATAAAATGTTTGTGCACAATAAGCATTCACTTTTGCATTTTTCTGCCACATGGTATAATCTCCTGGTGGATGCATAGCACTTGTATGTTGAACATTGACCAATGCTGAGAGAGTGAGGAAGTCTTTGCTATAAGTGAGAGGAGCGGTTCCTTGGGATAAGTTCAGTGAGAAAACATCAACTCCTAGATCATTTGATAAATCAAAGAGTGGAGCTTGTATGCTTTTTCTTTATGTTGAGGCAGCGCATCAAGGGGCCAATCCCAAAGATGTAGGAGAGCTACAGTGAGGCCGCGGTGTCTTAGCCGAGAGGTTGTCTCCTGTGTATGTGATATGAGGTGTTATCCCTACATGTTATGGGATCTCCCTCTAAAGAGTAGCGAAGGTAAATGTTGTATTGTGTTCTATTACAAACACAAAATCGATATTAGAGTTTTGTGTAGTGTGAGCCTTAGATGCTCCTGGCCGCGAGGCCGTGTGGGGTGTCTTGTGTGTCTTAGAGGTCCCCCGGCTAGTGCTAGAGAGCCAATGTCAGGCCCATTTTAGGGACCAGAAGTGGTGAGTTTTCCAGGAGCTTCCAATAAGTGGTAGTTCTGAATCTAGGGTCTCTAGGGACCAAATAGTTAGTTTATGTCCTCTGACAAGAACTATCAAGCCGAAATACAAAAAGAGAAACCCAAGTGTTGGCTGCCAATAAGTGGTGGCTAGACGGTGGGCTGAGATTCTAAGGCGTCATTCTCCTCAAAGGAGTAGCCTGATACGCATAAGTGGTAGTGGTTTTAATAACCCAAATGTCACAAGCAACCCTTTCAATGCAAGAGGAAGTCCTAATACTTCCCCTCTTTTCCAGTCAATCAGCCCACTTCAAGTGGGGGTGTAGTTTACCTACACAAACTCCTATTGTCGATCCGGTTGTAGCCATGGCACAATTCATTGCAATTCCAACAGGGACATCAGATTTGTCAGCATTAGGAGCACCTTTACCCATCTTCAATGGGTTAGTAGAAGAAGATGGAGAACTCCATATTAATGAGTTTCAAAAACTCATGTTCAAATATCAAATCCAAGACGAAGGGCATTTAATGATGTTCTTCATAAAAGGAAGGGCATCAATATGGTATCGCAATCTAGAGGCTGGAACCATAACTAGCATTGACCAATTCTTCACGGCTCAACATCCAAGTGCAGCTGAGTAGTGTCTCTTTGGTCGACATTGACACTGCTATTACCCAAGCAGAAGAAGTAGAGTTGTACTTGCAATTGGTTTATGCATCAAGGGTAAATTGGAATGTCAATAATTTGCCATTGACCAACAGGAGTCAAGGGGATCCCATGTCAAATGTGAATGGAAGAGGGAGTATCATGCCAAATTTGCCTATGTTGCCAGCTCCTCCCAGTATGATTGTGCCTATGGCTAGTCAGATGGCCCCACTGAATGGTGGAGGCCAAATAACAAACTTGAATTTTGTTCTATTAACCCAATTCCCAATCAAGTTATTAGGCTGATGGGACGACAAATGGACGATCGTGGCTATGAGTCAAGTGCCTCAAATGTCCTTGGTGAAGTTAAGGATATGATGAAGCACTACACTGACATGATTACCAAACAGTATAGACAAATAGCTGTTGATATTAATTTCCTTAAGAAGTAGTAGAATTTGATAGGGATTCGACGCCCTAAAGAGGGTGTTCCCTCAATATTTAACTGTAAGTGGTGTGGTGACCAATATTTCCCTAAGAATTGTCCAAATGTCCAGAAAGTCTGGCCACTTAGCTGCTACTTGTTGAAGTAAGATTAGCTCTCTCCAACAAGGAAGTAAACAGTCAAGTCCATTTAATCATCGCGCACAAGGGAATAATCTCTAGCAAGATAATGGACCAAGACAAATACTGCAAAGAGGAAAGGCTACTATAGAGGAGTTCCCACATGGTAGTGGAGTTGTCTTATTGAGACTATACATGTCAATGACGTTGAAACTTCTAATCTACAAGCTATAACAAGAGGTCAAAAGACTAGAGAGGGTGACAAAGGAACTGTAAAACCTATCAAGGAAAACCTTAAGAAAAATGCTAGGGGAAAGTAAGTCCTAAATCCTAATATGGAAGGCTTGACCTCTAAGGCTTGTTAATAGTAAAGCTGATCCCAAGAAGGATAAAGAATTGCCAAGAAAGAAGGCAAAAGTTAAAAAAGAGGCACCAAAGCTAGTCTAAAGACCAAAGGAGAGACTTGTTTGGTGAGAGAAGAGAACTTTGGCTAACTACCACGACTTTGATCTAGCAAGTTCTCTTTGCAAAGTTAAACCAGACGTGAATCTCCTGCAATTGATTAACTTGTCTCCAGGAGTACGCAAGGAATTCAAGAAAATCCTGCATATTGCGTATATTGTAGAACCTTTGGGCATAGCACGAGTGGGAGAAGATTGGTTTGATCACGTTGAAAAGAATTGTCCCAAGGCTCCAGCATATGTGGATGGAATATTAGTGGAGCATGCTATCATGGACACTGGATCCTTTGTCAATATCATGAGTTTAGACTTGATGGAGAGGCTAGGTCTAGAAATCCAAAAAGATGGCTCCACACTTCTTAGGATAGCTGATGACAATCTAAGGCAACCAAAAGGTTGCATCACTAAAGTCCACGTTACCGTTGCAAGTGTGGGATGTTATCTAGAATTTAGGGTGATAAGGTTTGCAAGACATTCTAGCTATCAATTTTTGCTAGGTAGGCTATGAATTTTATGAGTAGACTGTCAAGTCGATATACCCACTAGTTGAGTGATTCTAGGAATGGTGCCAATCGTGTAATAGTGGATGCTTACCCTGAGTATCCTCAAAGTGAGAGAGCTCCTTTATCCTCTACTATACTAGAAACAGTAGATGATCCATGTGGTAGTGAGACGTCATCAAGCGATGGATCTAAAGAAGGATCCACTATAGAGGACATATATCAGATAACTTTGAATGAGCCGATAAAGCCATAAGATAGGATAAGAGACATAGATGAAATTGAGTTGGACCTTGGTATGCCAAATGATTCACGACCAATCAAATTAGGTTCCATGCTCAGTTCAGAAGAAAGACAGGACTATGTGTCCTTAATTCAAGAGTTCCGCGATATCTTTGCTTGGAGTTATGATAAACTTAGAGGCATTCCTCCCAGTCTGGCTATGCATACCATTCCTCTAAAGGAATGAAGTCAGCCCGTATGTCAAAAAGTAAGGTGCATGCCTTTTGAACTAAGGGATGGGTTGTTCGAGGATTACAAAAGTTGCGAAAGCGGGTTTGATCTTCCCTGTTCAGCATAGTGAATGGTGTTCACCAGTTGTAATCAGAAAGAAGAAAAATAATCAAATCCATTGCGTAGACTTTAGAGAGCTGAATAAAGAGACTGTTAAAGACTACTACCCATTGTCGTTTATTGACCAAATTTTGGATCAACTAGTGGATAGGGAAATATATTCGTTCATGGATTGCTTTGTAGGGTATAACCAAATGGCGATTGCTAAGCAAGACAAGCTTAAAATGACATTTATTACTGTCTTTGGTACCTTTGAGTACCATGTGATGGCATTTGATTTATGTAATGCACCTGGTTTGTGGCAAAGAACACCCACTAAGACCTTTGGTGACATCTTCCTAGAGGAGTTGAAAGTATTTATTGATGACCTGGGGGCAGCTACCATACGAGAAAGGCAGTTAATTATTTTGGGAAAGTGTTTTGAGCATTGTAGACAATTTTGCATAGCTCTTAACCCACGAAAGTGCGTCTTTGGGATTCGATGGGCTATTGTTAGGTCATGTGGTTGGTTCAATAGGGATCACGACTGACCCTGAAAAGATCAAGGTCATAGTTGTCATGAGTCTACCGTGTACTCCTAAGGAGGTACATAGCTTTTTGTCATCAGTAGGGTATTATTGGAGGTTTATCATTGCCCTAGCAGAAATAACGTTGCCACTAACAAACCTTTTGTCCTTTAACTGTCTATTTATATGGAGTGATGCTTCAAAAGTAACTTTTGATGTTGTGAAGTAGGAGCTTGCCAAAGCACCTATTTTGAAAGAACCTAAAAGAGGCAAAATGTTTTATATATTTTCAGCAACAACAATGCATAGTATTAACTACTGTTTGGCCCGACTTTGGGAGGAAAAATGGTACCATCTAATAGCCTTTGCTAGTTGGAAGTTGGGCATATCGGAAATTAACTATACCTATATGGAGAAGTTGTGCCTTGAGATGGTATTTGCGACCAAAAATTTTAGGCACTACATTCTTTATGAGAAGGTGGTTTTTTATACAAAGGTGGAAGGACTTAGATTGTTGATGAACAAGTTACAGCCACTTGATCATTTAGCAAAGTGGTTAATCACTTTGCAAGAGTTTGATTACGAGATTAAGAGAAAGCCACCAAAGCTGCAGGGCATTGTGGAGTGTCTTGTGGATTTTGGAGAGCCAAAAGAGGTCTTGGCTAAAGGGAGCGACATGGAAACATTGTTTAAGATTGATACAACTTCTATTCCCTCCTAGTATATTGCTATAATGCACTATCTATCTACAGGAGAGACTGAAGCTACTCTATCAAAATCTGAGAAGAGAAAAATTAAACAGCAGGCTCTAAAATTTGCATTAATCATAGGAACACTATATTGGCATAGGGTTGATGATATCTATCACCGATGTGTGATGGCTGACAAGATTTCATTTATCTTGGAGGAGTGCCATGACTCTGCTTGTGGGGGACACTTTGCTGGGCATTTGATGGCACAGAAGGCTTTAAGAGCTAAATATTGGTGGCCTTCCATCTTCCAGGATTCATTTGAGTATGTTAAGAGATGCGATACCTATCAATGCCATGACAGTAGGGAGAATAGGAAGTGATCACTCACTCCAATTATGGCTATCCTTCCATTTGAGAAGTGGGGCATCGACTTTGTGGGTCCTATTACCCTATCATCTACTGATTAAAAGAGATACATTATAGTAGCAATTGATTACTTTACAAAGTGGTCAGAGGCACAAGCGATGATGCCTGATAATGCAAAAGAGATTGCCAGTTTCCTACTTGAGTAGACCATCTACCATTTTGGACTGCCAAAGGAAATTGTATCAGACTATGGAATCCACTTTTTTAATAAAGTGATTAAAAGTCTAACTGAAGTGTGGCAAATTAAGCACAACAAGATGAATCCTTATAACCCGTAGGCAAATGGGCAAGTTGAAAGCACTAACAAGTAGTTTGTGGATATTCTATCAAAAATAGTGTCTAAAAAGAAGCATGAATGGGATACAAAATTGTATGTGGTAGTGTGGACATATAACACAATGTTTAAATGAGCCATTGGCCACACCCCATTCAAATTAGTTTATGGGGAGGAGTATGACTTGCCCTTAGAGATTGCATTGCTGACCATAAGATTCACAATCAATCATTCTTTGGGTGACGAGGATGCCCTATTCGAGCATTTTACAACTTTGACCCACTTAGATGAGCTTAAATTGCAGAGTTCACTACACCAGGAGGTAGCTAAACGTCGAATGAAGTGGTTGCATGATCTAAAAGTGAATAAACATACCTTTAAAAAGGGACAATTAGTTTTGTATTACGATACGTGTACGGAGCTATTTTCAGGGAAGCTAGAACCTGGATGGGATGGCCCGTACAAGGTAGTTAGGATAGGTAAAAATAAGTCCACGGTTTTACTAGCTGGTCTACAGGGAGTGGAATTTTAAAATAAGGTTAATCTTAATAAGATTAAACCTTATTATTTCTGAGTATGCTAATGTGCCAAATGCATTGCAGGTCCATGCTGGGGTTGATTTGAGACCTGCTGGAGAGCTTAAGCTGGTTGATGGGGTGGTTAATTCCTTATCTAGAGCACCCATATCTAGAGCAAAGATATCATCAGGGGAAGCTTATTTGGTGGACCAAAGGATACAAAGTGATTGAGCAAGAAGACAATACCTTTGTGTGGGAAATCAAATTTTTCTGCCATCATTCTTTACAAATTCTAACAAGCATCCCTATTGAGTTCAATGAAGAAGCTGGGATGAAGCCGTTAGTTCATCCTCTAAGTATGTTGAATTTTGACTATCATAATTACAAATAGGGGAGTTCTTGATGGCTGGTTGTGTGAACCCATTATGGACGTACACATTATACTTTGATGGAGCATCCAAGGGCCCTAATAAAAAACAGAGTGTTGGAGTGGTTATTTGAGATCCCCGACGTAGAGTTACAATGAAATTAGCTATTTATCTTGGGGTAGGATTCACCAACAACATGGTAGAGTATAAAGCCTTGATTATGGGGCTGAATATTGCCAAGAAAGGTGGCATTCAGCGGTTGTTAGTAAAAGGGGATTCCTTAGCTGATCTTAAATCAACTAAATAGTACATACATAGTTCGGAATCCCATCCTTTGCATGTATCATCGAGCTGCTATGACCCTACTCGATGAATTTGAGAGAGTATCTCTTCAGCTAATTCCACGCTCTTGGAATCAATTTGCGGATTCCTTAGCAAAAGTTGCTTATGAAGAGGACCTCTTCTTCAACTGTGGTCCTAATCCCGATGTTGCTATTGATAATGAGACATGACTTGGTCATTTGTGGGGACTTTTATTAGGCCACCCATTATATGGAATGCAATGGTTGGTATGGGTAATGCGAAGAGTGGCCAAGACCCATCTACCACTATTATCTTGAACCCATAGGTTGATCAGCCGACATGTTATGCATTTGCATCTTGCTATATATGTAGCAGGGATGGATCACAACTTGATGAATTTAGTTAAGGGCTGAGAGCAGAATGGAACATATTCTTGTATATATGCATTATTCCAAGGAGGGATGAGTAGGTGCTATTTTGCTTGATCTCATTAGGCCAAGAGGGCTAGTTTTGTTAGGTTTTAATGTTTGAACTTATTAAGCCAAGAGGGCCAGTTAGTTTTGCAGTGTAATGATCTATTTCATTAGGCCAAGAGGGCCATTTATCTGTTTAGTGCGGGTGCAATTAATGTTTTTGTTTTAGTCCTGTGATAGACAGATCCCAATAAGAGCTTGGAGTGAGCCTTTTGTCACGTTAAAGCTTCTTGTGGCCCTATCTAGGTGATATCTCTCCTTTATGAGTACTTGTCTTTTCATGCTATATGTGTCTCTATACTTGTGAGGGATTTTTTTTCTTATTGAGGACTAGCAATCAAGGCATGAAGTCCCAAGGCTAGGTTAGGTATGTATGTGGGAGATCTAAGTAGTCATTGCCTCCTACAAAGGCATTGACAGGCACTGAAAGACGTATTTTAGAAGGCAACTCTAGTGACCCTGTTTTGTTGACCTTCTAGGCGGCCATTCTAGGAGTTTTTGTTAGCTGTGAGGCAGTTAGAGAAGCTTGCTACAAATAACTAGAATAAAAACCATGAATGTCTAAAAGAAGAAAATATATAGAGGTGTGTAAACGGGGTTCTAACCCCTATAAAAGTAGAAAATGAACGAAAGAAAAATCTTTGAGCAGTTGTCCATCGCCTTGCAAAGGCTTGGCAAGTTCCTGTGGATGAGTCACCCGGGGCCGATGCCTTGTCTTCCTAGGGGTGGCATCTAGCTGAACAAATAAAAATAAGAGAAGGTTGGAGAAAAAATAAAAGTGAGCATAAAAAAAGGATTGTCACCTTGTGAGGGCTTGGTAGGCTCTTGGGTACCAAGATAGGACCTAAGACCAATGCCCTGTTCTCCTTGGCTTACTACGCTCAGCTCCCTCCTTTTTACACACTCGAGTATGGAAAATACAAGCCTAAAAGAAGAATGTGCTAAACTGCTATATTTCATGATCATGCTCAGTAGGAGTCCTCGGCTAGGAGGAGCTCTTGGTTGAGTTGTCCTCAGTTAGGTAGGTAGTTCAGACCACCACTTAGAATGACCTCTCTGGTAGTGCTTTTCAGCTTGGACATATTGGAACAGTTGGTTAGTGACTAGCTTTAGGATTTTTGTTAGACTATACTAGACCTACTTCTAGTGGATTTCATGTCTTGGTCTTAACACAAGGTAGGTGAGAGCTGTGATGTGTTCTATTGAGTATTTTTTGTATCAGCTTGATACTCTTTGTGGTTGTGTTGATGTGAAGATTTGTTCGTGGGATTCGACAGACTGATTTGCCCTATCTCATGGTTGCCAATGAGCAGTGGATTCTTGCCCCGAGAAGGTCCTTAAAATTTGCCAAAAAAATCCGAATTTCAAGGGAAAAATAAACATCGTCGAAGGCGGCATAGACATTTGGATCGATTTTAAGAAGCAAGTAGCCAACGGGTGCCAAAAAGGCTTTAAAGACCCATCGAGCAATGGTTGGGTGATTTTCATAATTTTAAGAGATGTCCCAGTAGTGGGGGACTTCAAGACGGATGCACAGGATTTTCCAGATTGCAAATCAGAGGCCGGACATGAAAATGGGAGTGCTCAAGGTGGAGGGCTAAAAGAGAATTAATGTGAATGAGTTTGAAGGGAAGGGGGGTGACCCGAGAAGTAATGTGAATGAGTTTGAAGGGAAGGGGGGTGACCCTTGGGGTCTCCCACCCCTCAATTTCTCACACAACCGGGGGGGGGGGGGGGGGGGGGGAGGGGGTTTATTCAATGAAAAACAAGAAATGAAGGCACCATGGTAGAAAACGGCGCAGGTGGAGGAGGGGAGGGCTACAAGCCATCTCCCACTTCAATGCAACCCCCTGATCCGATCCTACCAGTAAGATGCATGCTCTTTTTGCTCTCCATTGCCACTTCCTACTTTAGAAATGGTTGCCCAATTGCTGAGTTCTAGTTTTAGTATTTCTCCCTCCTCCCTCTCTCTCTTCTGTTCATGCGTATGAAATAAAAAAGAAGAGGGGCTGAAGGATGCTTGTTCGGCAACAACCATATAGGGAAGGTGTTTGCCACTAAATAATGATTTTTGGGTGGTCCATTGGCAATCTGTATCAATCATTTAAAAACCCGCAACATGTGCATAAGAGGTATGCCTCATTTTTACAAAGGAAATTTGCTTCTTTTTTATCGTTGATGGTTGAAATGAAATTCATATGGGCTAGAAATTTGTTTGGGTCTTGTTTGCATCATCATTGAGGGGTGTGCATAGAATAAATGCAGAACCATAATGATAAATAGTTGCAATAATTAAATTACAACCCGAAAAGTGCATTTTTAGAGTAAAAATGAAGATTTTGTTAGTTTCGAGTGGAGAAAAGAGATGCACATGGAATACAATTCTGATAAAAAATATTTCTCAATTTTCATAATCAGTTAATAATCATAGATTAAAAAATAATCTATTTTTATGCATAAATAAATAGTAAAAAATAGTAAAAAAGAAAAAAAGTAGGTTTTTGTGCTTCAAAAATTAAGGAAAAATATGGATAATGTGTGTGCATGTTTGGCAAAGTTGAGGCATGAGGTATAGCCTTATCTCACCCTTTTTTGTATGTTTTAGTGTGTTTTTGTTGCTTTATATATAAAAAATGACGAAAAATAAAACCCTACACGTATGCAATGATGCAATACATAAGCGATAGGGGAAAGAAAAGTCATGGAAGTGTTTAAGTGCTAAAAATGAAGTAAAGTATGGTCTTTTGGTTGTGCACGTCATATAGGATGATAAAAATTTAATTTTTAAGAGGCTAGTAGCACAAGGTAACTTGGTGCTAGTCTCTAGTAATGTAGCAACAAGGAATAGATTGAAAATTATTGAAGGGCTGATTTTTTTACACTCAACTTTGCTTATTTGTTTTAAAATAAAATGTTTGTGCACAATAAGCATCCATTTTTGCATTTTGCATGCCACATGGTATAATCTCTTGGATGCATAGCACTTGTATGCTGAACATTGACCAACGCTGAGAGTGTGAGGAAGTCTTTGCTGTAGGTGAGACAAGCGGTTCCTTGGGATAAGTTTAGTGAGGAAACATAAACTCATGGATCATTCGATAAATCAAAGGGTGGAGCTTGTACACTTGTTCTTTATGTTGAGGTAGCACATCAAGTCTCCCTCTCTTCAATGCACCCGGGAAAGATGGCTCCATTTCATCATGTTCCTTCTCTTTCTCTCTCTCTCTCTGTCTGTGCCTCTTCTTCTTCTTCTTCTTCTTCTTCTTCACAAGTTTTTTTAAATTAAAACACAGTACTCAAGGATTAGCAATAGCAGTAACGCTGGATAACCATAAATGGTAATGTCATGGCTCATCATTGCCAGACAATGAGTCACAGCAAATATAGTGAATGTTACTACATAAGTGCATGGTTTTGAAGCATATGTGAGCATCATCAGCACCAATCAATTGATAAATCCCAAGGCTCATGATTCATGAAGAATTATGAACTTCCTTCTCACTGTATGAAAGCTGCTCCTTGATCGGAGTTACAATGCATCTGTAAAGAGATAAGGAAGCATCTTGATAGTGCGGGCTGGTGAGAGCATTTGGATGCCTTTTGGCAGAAAAACAAAAGATAGTGTACAATCAATCTCATGGGAAATATTGTACAGAACTTTTACATCATATGTCAAGGTGGTTGTCTAGACAAAACATCAACAACAGTGTTTTGGATGCTGGGTACTTGTTCGAATGTGACATCAAGGACATCGAAAAAGGGCCTCAAAAGGTGTTTATTCCCAATTTCATTAGGAGCTTTCTTTGTCAGATATCCTGGTACATGCTTTAAGTTTGTTCGAATACTGAAAGGAACAAACTCAATGAAGAATCTAAAAGCTTTAATAGCTTTAACCATGGCCAACATCTCTTGTTGATAGGAAGAATAATTTTGTTGAACACTCGAGAAAATTCTCGAGGGATATCTGTAGGGGTATAGCATGGAAAATTCTTCTTCACATAGACAAGCTCCCCACCTTGAATCAGAGGCATCTATATACAAAATTAATGGTAATCGTGTTGGTAGGCAAAGAGGGGGAAGATGCTTAATTAGATTTTTTATATTTTGAATGATGAGTGTGTGGATTGGTTTCCAATGACAATGATCCTTTCTAAGGAGAGGATAAAGATCCTTAGAATAGTTGGCAATATTGGGTGTAGTAGAGTTGATCCAATTTAAGCACCCTAAAAATTGTTCTAATTGCTTACATTGGTCAAGTTATCATGCATATTAAGGATTTTAGTGAGAACATGGTCTTGTAATTTAATTGTTCCTTCGTTAATTTCCATCCCCAAAAATTCCACATTGGTCTAAAACATGATTGATTTGGTTGGAGATAGAACCATGCCAACATCTTCAACATGATTGATTTGGTTGGAGATAGAACCATGCTAACATCTTCAACAGCCTTTGCAAATTGACTCAAGTGCTCAATATTTTCTTGCATTGCCTCTGAGAAAACAAGAATTTCTTCAATGTATGCCAGACAAAAAAGGAAACTCAGCAAAAATGGAATTTGTCCATTCTTGGAACTTTGTCGCAGCAATCTTTATGCCAAATCCTAGGACACTCCATTGGTAATGTCCTTGAGGGACACAAAAAGCAGTCTTGTATTAGTAGTCTTCGACCTTGATAGGAAGTTTTCAAAAACCTAACTTCAAATCAAACTTGCTAAAAATATTTCCATTTTTTAGTTTTTTTAGTAGCAAGTCCTTGAGAGTGATTGAATGACCATGACCACTCAAATAATTATTTAATGGCTTATAATTGATAACCATGCGTTTCTTACCTCTTTTTTGTTCAAAATGCTTATTTACATAGAACGCTTGGCAAGCCCAAGGAGAATTAGTAGATTCTATGAGTTCTTTTTCAAGAAAAGTTTGAATCTCTTCTTTGCATAGAACAAGGTCTTCATCCTTCATGCTCGAATGGACAACCTTGGTAGGAATGGCATTGGCTTGGATAGGGAAAGAAATAGCATAGATAGCCCGCTTTTCTCTACACATTAATGAATCATCATGCATGAAGGATTTCAAATGGTCTTGAATTTTCTATATTTCTAGGGCATATGTGCGCATTTCATTTTGTATCCATTGATCCTGGGCATCAACTTTTTGTGAAGTAGTAGATTCTATAATGGAGTAGATTGTTTGACTAATTTTGGGCAGAAGAGGCATTTCTGCTTTCTTACCTTTATAAGAGATAGTAAAGTGGTTGAACCAAAAAGTATAGGGCACCAAGTGTTGAAGTATGTGTATTCCAATGAAGAGGTCATATCTCATCAGTCTCATTAGTTGTATCTCAATAGAAGCTTTTATGGAACGAAGTTGAAGATAAGCCTATGTAACATGAATAAGAGTGATTTTTTAATTTTTAGATAATTCTACTATAATAGGGGTAGTAGCCTTGATGCAAATTTTGGGGAAAAGCTCAAATGGAGCAATTGTAAGACTGGAACCTGTATCCAGTAAAGCATCAACATAAAGAGAGAACTCAGGCATATTCTTCAGCTGTACACATACCATTGGTATGGGGCCACCAGTATTGAGGGCATTGATTTTGTGAACCTGTGGTTGAGATAACTGAATTTGATTGATTGGAGTCATTGGAATATTTATAGAAGAGGAACTTAATTCTTGTAAAATGGCAGTAGTGCCTTGAGATAAATCCTTTTGGCTTGTCAGAATTATTTCGTACACTTTACACAAATAATATAATTCTTGTTGCATCAGAAGAAAAGCATTTACCATATCTGCACCTGCTTGTTGTGTTCCTGTAGTTAAAGAGGAAAGTTCTAGGTTGATGTAGCTTTTCATGATTGTATGGCACGAACATGTTTGCTTGACCTTTTTTTCCTGGTCCAAGTGTGCCTGGTTTTGGAGATCATATAGGTTAGAGAAAAACTCTTGTCTAACCTTATTCCCATGCTTTTTGGAAGAGGAAGTTGTTGTTGTATCAGAATCATTTGATTCTAATGATTTTTGTTTCACTTGCTTTCCTTTTGATCTTCTTGAAGATTCACCTCTAAAATTAGAGTCAATTCTTAAATGGGAAGTAGAAGCAACACCCATATACATTTTGTTTTTTTTGCCAGGAAAATGCATTACATGTGCATTTACATGTTGAAAATTATCAGGATGAATGATGTCATCCTCAGAATCTTCAGTGGAGTATGATACTATATCAAATTTAGAATTTGTAGCATTACTTGTGTCTGAGCTAGCAATATTCCATGAAGTATTTCTATTAGTAGAATTAGTAGAACCGTCTTCACTTTCTGCTTCATTGTCATAAGAATAGCGGCTTTTAGTGTTAGAGTACTCCAAGTATTCTCCTGAAGAGGCAGAATCATAGTGACGCATATTGGCTTTGGCAAAGTTAGCTTGTGCTTTGCCTTTCTTGGGACATTTGTTTACCAGATGAGAGGAACTGCCACAAATATAACATTTAAGTTTATTCTTTTTAGAATCCTTCTCATAATCTTTTGTTTTATCAGATTTCTGATAAGATTTTTCACGTCTATGGCGATGTGAGTGTCTTTAATGTCTAGAGCATCTGTGATCATAGTCTTTCTTGTTGAAGTAAGACTTGACATTCCTGTGGTAGCGGATAGAGGAATGTTGATGTCTATGGCTAGTATAGCCATTCTTACTAGTAGTTTCACAACTACAATTTTGGCGTCCAAAATTAGCTTCGAATTTGGAGGAAGTTTTACATATGGATTGGGGAAACTTTTGATTGAGCTGGGTCATCTTCTGGTGATAATAAACTTCTTTGATAGTTTATTCTATAGTTTGGATTATCTATCCTACAATATCTATGAAATCCCTATTTTAATTTTTCATTTTTTGTTTACAGTAAAATGAAATTCGCTCGAGAAATGAACATACCAAGTGTTCTTTCATTGATTTGTCATGGGCACCAAGTCCTTCATAGAGGAGATCTCTCATGTAGATAAGATATTCTTTATACATTCTGGGATCTCACAGTTTAGACTTGAAGAATGCTTCTCTTGCTTCAAGCACATCATGAAGTTTATTTCCAACTAATTCACCAAGTAAAAGTTCAAAGAGAATTTGAACTGGGTATGCATGTTGAACAATCGCCATTTTCACCTATGGGTGTATGGATACCCACCATTGCTTGAGGCCATCGACAAATCCATGTGTCATATCATTTAGAATATCTATTCTATTTGTTTGGGGCTTTTCCACTGTTTTTTGACCAACATGTAGTAAATGTAGCATTTATAGGAATAGAAGTATTGAAAGAATATAATTTTGAAGCTTTTTTACTTACATGATGAGCATTCATATGAGTGCTTGAAGAATTGAAGTAGGAGAATTTTGTGACCTGTGTGGATTTATGGGAACAAAGTCCTCTTCCATCACACTATCACCATCTTCATATGAGGAATTAAGTGTGTAAGCAACATTCCTCTAGAAAAAATCTTGATCATGATAATACCATGCAAGGAGCTTGGTTGGAGGAATGTGTGGTGGATTTTGTTCAATGCTTTCACCCATAAATCATGAGTCAAGTCATCCTTCGACATGGTGGGTAAATTCATCCTTATCCTTGTTTGTTGGGTAAATGCATAGAGGCCTTTGATTCAAAACTTTGTTAGCTTCTCTTTGCTGAATTTGGCTAAGATCATATTCATCAATCTCATCAAAAGCAGCATGATAATCTTTTTCTAACAAGTCTGGAAACATAAACTCTAGGTATTCAAATAATTCTTCAATAGTGTGGCCAGGTTGAAGAGATTTTTGGAAAAAAATAGGATTGAGAGCAGACTTGTTTTACAAATTTGTCATCATGGAACAATAAATATGTTGCATTTCTTGTAGCAAATCATCAACATATTCTTCTTCAAAAATATCAAGACCTTCATAGCAATAGAGATCTTTGTTTGGAACTGGAGGTGTTTTTATAGATCCTGAAGTGCCTTCTCCTGTGGGTATAATCATTTTTTCTTTTCCCTTGGAGGAAGTAGATATTTGGTGGACATTTAAGGTACCTGAAGAGGGAGATGCAAAATTAGAGGTCCATCCTTTCTGCAACCTTTTATTGGAGAAGTTTGTCCAATATGTAACATTTATAGTAGTTAGCACAATTGAAGATACTGTGTTAATATGCAATACTTAAGACTTTGTAGAAGTCTTGACCAAATGTTGGCACAAAACAAGAATTTGATCAGAGATTTGTAAATGTAGCATTTACAGGAATAGAAGTATTGACAAAATATAAATTTGAAGCTTTTTTACTTACATGATGAGCATTCATCTGAGTGCTCGAAGAATTGAAGTAGGAGAATTTTGTGACCTGTGTGGATTTATGGGAAAAAAGTCATCTTCAATCACGCTATCACCAACTTCATTTGAGGAAGTAAGTGTATAAGAAACATTACTTTAGAAAAAATCTTGATCATGATAATACAATGCAAGGAGCTTGGTTGGAGGAATGTGTGATGGATTTTGTTCAATGCTTTCACCCATAAATCATGAGTCAATTCGTCCTTCGATGACATAGTAGGTGAATTCATCCTTATCCTTGTTTGCTCGGTCAATGCATAGAGGCATTTGATTCAAAACTTTGTTAGCTTCTCCTTGCCCTTGAATTCGACTAAGATCATATTCATCAATCTCATCAAAAGCAGCATGATAATCTTTTTCTAACTAGTCTGGAAACATAAACTCTAGGCATTCAAATAATTCTTCAGTAGTGTGGCCAAGTTGAAGAGATTTCCAGAATAAAATAGGATTGAGAGCATACTTATTTTACGAATTTGTCATTATGGGACAATAAATATGTTTCATTTCTTGTAGCAAATCATCAACATATTTTTCTTCACAAATATCAAGACCTTCATACCAATAGAGATCTTTGTTTAGAACTGGAGGTATTTTTATAGTTCCTGAAGTGCCTTCTCCTATGGGTATAATCATTTTTTGTTTTCCCTTGAAGGAAGAGGGAGATGAAAAATGAGAGGTCCAACCTTTCTACAACCTTTTGTTGGGGAAGTGTGTCCAATCTGTAACATTTGTAGTAGTTAGCACAATTGAAGATATTGTGTTAACATGCAATACTTAAGACTTTGTAGAAGTCTTGACCAATTTTTGGCACATAACAAGAATTTGATCAGAGATTTGTTGTAGGAAATTTGTTGTAGGAAGTCCGTTTTTTCAATTAAGCCACTTAAGGCTAAGTGTGTCCAGTAGTTGACAGCTTGGATTTTAGCAGCACACAAAGTAGTATATTGTGGTCTCAGATAAGGAGTAGCCTTATACTAATTACTTTCATATTCAAATTCCTATACTAAATTAAGGACCAATGAAGAAGAAGAAGAAGACTTTTCTATTAATTTTTTGCAGTGTTGGCACACATCATGTACAATTTTCTCATGAGAGCAAGGGTGTCTATGGAACTTCAAAACATTTTCCTTCTATGAAGGGAAAACCTTCAGTTGTGGCTATGCTAGAAGTTTTTGAATCACTGGTATTGGAGCAAGAGGATCAAAAGTCTGATGTTGAGGTAGAAGTAATGTTTTGCCTCTAATGTTCTGCACGTTGATGACCTTGGGAGGCAGGAGTTCTTTCTTTTTTAGTGAAGAGATGACCAACTACCATTCATGTGGTAATTCTATCTCAGACCAATTAACAGACTCTAAAAGGAACCTTTGTGTAGTCTCATTTGACTTCATAATGATGGTCTGGCCTTTATCTAGAGGAGAATTAACTCATTCTACAACTCTAGGTATAGCTAATGACATATAGTGAAATACCATTCTATATTGTATAGCTAGATGGGCAAAACATGCCTTTATCTGCAATCCCATAGTTCTTATATGAAGCATTAATAATTCTAATAGGTAGGGGTCATCCGTAGCTATTATGTAGTTAGGACACAATTCAAAGAAAATTGGTCCATTAGATAGAGATGAGAAGACAACACCTACTATTATATCATGCAGCTAAAGATGTCATGTATCTAGAACACCAGCCATGCAAGAGGCATTAAAGCATTGACAAAAGAGGGGGAATAATTCGAATAGCTATGTATGCTAAGTGGATATAGGGATAGTCCTTGTTATGCTGAGGTATAAGAAGGACTATACCTATATCCACTTAGGATACATATTGAGCAACGAATCCATGGGTTGAGCACAGTGGAAGAAGAAACATAGGGCGCAATCGATCTAGGAAGAACTCTGATCTAAGACAAGAGCGTAACAAACATAAAACATGAAAACACAGAGACTAGGTGCTTGCAAATGATGAGGTGAGAAGGCTTAGAAAGCTTTAGGTAAGAACACCAAATATTGAAAGTGAATTGCTATTTGATTGCATTCATTGTTAAATGAGGATACAACTTAGGTATTTATAGAGTTTGGAAAAGAGTTACAATGCATCCACGTAAAGAGATAAGGAAGCATCTTGATAGTGTAGGCTAATGAGAGAATTAGGATGCCTTTTTGTGAGAAAACAAAAGATATTGTACAATCAATGTCATGGAGAGTATTGTACACAACTTTTACATCATATATCCAAGTGGCTGCCAAGACAAAAGATCAGCAACAGTGTTTTGGATGCCGTGTACATGTTTGAATGTGACATCAAGGGCATCGAAAAAGAGTGTCCACCTCAAAAGGCATTTATTCCCGATTTGTAACATGTCCACCTGTTCCCTTTCAGGACATGTCTTAGCAGTCCATCAGGGGAAGAGATTCTAGAAAGCTCCGCCCGGAACTCCCATGGAATGTTACGAGGTTTGCGATCTAGGAATTCCCGATTCTGCCACGTAGCGGAAGTATTCCGGCCGTTCCCACTTAGGACCGACCTAAATCAGAGTTTCCCCTAATAGTCACTTTCCTAAACGGCAGCTAGCGTAGAACCCCAGGTGAACTACTTTACGCAGAAACGCCAGGGACGAAGCGGATTCATACTGCACTTGCTTCAAGGAGAATGGGAAACGAGAGGGATGCAAGGCTCAACCTCTCTGCCCATAAGGCATAGTCCCATTCTGTTCCCCTAAAACAATATAAATCGGGATTTTAGTATCCCAAAACTCTAGGTCAGTGCCCTGCTGTTCATTTCCTTCGAGAAGAGCTCCTTGCTGTCCATTTCGATTGAGAAAAGTTCCCGGCCAACTGGGACCACCCATCCGTAGGACGGACCCATGGCCACATCCACCGCACTTTCCTCAAGGTTGCTTTAGTTGTCTAATTACCTACCACATTTACTTGGACATGCATCAAGCAGCTTCATTAATTAGCCAGCTAGACACTGGTTCCTTCATGTAATCTTAGCACTTGACATAGAAAAACAATCTCAAACAAGTTCCTTCTCAACAGGTTATCTTATTTATCTTTGGAATACATCCATAAAGTCTAGCCTACGGGCTAATCCAT